>NW_025051389.1:0-13050 GCF_019279795.1 Protopterus annectens | reverse complement strand
AAAAGGTGGTTAAATGAGAAAAGACTTTGGATAACTTGAGACGACAATCAGCTGAATCCATGATGAAAAGTAGAAATAGCAGCCAATTGAACCCGAACTATTGCTGGTGCAGCTCCTTTGTTAAAAATCATAGTCAAGAAATCTAAGATGGAAGCCATAGGGGCTTGATAAGGATCAATATTATTTTTAGAGGCTCACATAGAACATTTTTTTTCCATTTGCTAAGCTATAGCTTCCCTGGTAAATTTATGAGACAAAAGGATCTGTTTTGTCTCATTGGAGATGTTATGGAACCTGGCTATGATGGGAACTGGAGCTGCCAGCTTCAGGTACTGCAGAAAGAGATGAAGATCCCCTGAAGGGTATCGTCAGAAGGTCTGGAACTGGGTCCAGAATCCAAGGATCCTCCAAAAGACGAGGGGCTATAAGAAAATTGGCCCTTCCCAGGGTTTTTGCTTTCTGCAGAACCTTGGGGATCAACGGGATTGGTGAAAATGCATATAGGAGACCGAGGCAATGCGTTAATGCAGTCGTCACTTGGGGCTTCTCGGAGAAGAGTCGAGGGGCAAATTAGCTTCTGCATTTCGTGTTCATGTGACTGGCAAAAAGGATGCAGCAAGGCTGACCCCATCTGAATATCATCGCTATTTCTTTCTTGAGGGACCCTTTTCATTGAGGCAACAAAAGATTGCCCTACTCAGTTGTCTGCTAATGCGTTGGATTTCCCGGGGTTAATGCGTTGCCAACAGAAACTGGTGAAACAAAGGGAGTAACCTGGTTCCTCCTTGTTTGTTCAAATACCAGACCACTGACATGTTGTCTGTCTGAATATGTCGTGCCAGAGGAAGAGTCCTGAAAGTATTATAGCGTAAAGTCCACTGCTCTCATCTCCAGGACATTGATATGCAGATGCATCTCTTGATCGGTCCATATGCCTTGGGCAGTCATTCCCTGAAAATACCCCCCCCCCCACCCTATCAGGGAAGCGTCCGTTGTCGTGATGCTGGACAGAGTAGCACAAATGGGCGTCTATAGAGTGACATGAAGTGAGGTCAACCACCACTGAAGGGACTTTGCAGAATTTGTTATGAGTCGCAGTCATGGGAGCTCTTGAAGTAAGACACTGAGTGAACAACAGCCGCTGGGGTATCCATGTGCATGTCACGAGCTAGTGGTATGGGCTAGAAGTGCTGCTGCCATCATGCCTAAAAATTTCAGAACTTCTGATGCTGGTACTCTGTCTTTTGATATCAAGAATGCTGACAAGAAGACTCTTTCTATTGGAAACCTTAGTGTCAGTGAGTAGGTAGTGTCCAACTCTGCTGATAAAGCGATATGCTGCGGTGGCGACAAGGCAGCTTTTTCGGTGGTGTAATGCCAGATGGTACAGAGTGACAGAGTGGACTCCTGGCCTGAATGAGTTGATGTCTGGTGGTGGTGGGCAAATCATCTAGTGCGGAAGCACCTGGAATCCTGGTTACTCAGGTGAACGTGGCCACTGCCGCCCGTTTGGTGACACTCTGGGGGCTGGTGAGACCAAGGGCAGGGGCTTGAGAGAGCTGATAGTGATTGGCTCCCAGCGAGTGCAGATGGTCAGGCCATTTTATGTCAGTAGTAGACATCCTTGAGATCCATCGAGCACATCCAAGTGTCTTTCACAAAAAGGAAGTATAGACTGAGCGTGACAATCGAAACTTCCCTTTCTTTAAGTATTGGTTCAATCTACTGAGGTAAAGTAGTAATAAGAAGTCACAGACCAGGAACCAAAACTAAAATAAAATCCAAGGCAAAAAGGAACATCAACCAGCGGTAGTACTTCCAATATCACGAACTTTAATAAGGCAAAATGCAAAAAACCGCGGAATAAAAATCAAAGCACTTTCGCCTGGTTCCTACCAGGCTTTATCAAGATAAAAAAGTTTAAAACAATGTCTTAATGTGTGCTTACAATAAATCCACATGATTTCTAATCAAATCAATTAATTAATTAAAAAGCACTTCCAGTTTAATGGCACTTCTCTTAAAAATTATACATCACATTAAATCTACAAAACCTAATACTAGCTTTAAAAACATTTTGCAAAGTTTTCTATATAAATCAGAAAAACCACATTTCATTAAGTTAATATAATTTTTGTACAAATAGTAGTGCAGCTAAATACATAAGTGTAACTATCATTATTAGGCTCCTTAACTAAATACATATAAACATTGAACATTGGCCTCAAGTCATATATACATCTCAAAATACGTTCCTTTTAAAATATATGTAATCATGTAATATGTAATCAATGCCCTTTATCTTTAATGACAGTAGTTTTTATATTCCCACAAGGAATTTTAAGGTTAAGGCAACTGGTTATTACAACTGTGGAACTAGAGGAGTTGTTTTGCTGGGATATGTACTCAATGCTGTAGTTTCTAAGGGTGGGGGAAAAACTGAAAAGACCCTTCTAAGGCGTAGAATATGCAAGCATTTATATGAGGTCTCTCCTAAAGGAGTGACACTAATGCCTCTTTCTATAAGCAGCCTGACTTTATGTCCTAGCATGCAGCTCAAGGTTTTGGTTTTGGGAAACCACAAAGTTGTACAGGACTCAGAGGAGGGGTGACTGGGAAACACTCTAAATTACGAGTAATAAAAAAGAACTCTTTGTGGCCAATTAAAACCTTAATGCCTCAAAATCCCTCGGACTCAAATGATAGCAATTAGCATTACCAGTGTTCTTAGACTAAGGGCTGAGGGGCTATAAGCTCTTCAAGCACATGTCATTACTGATTAATTATATATTTTAAAGGAATCTGACATGTTATAGGCTTGGGCTAATGTTCAATGTTTATATGTATTTAGTAGGGCTATGTGGTAGTTACACTTATTTGTTCAGGTAGGCTACAGGAAAATTATATTAGCTTAATAAAATGTGGTTTTCTGATTTATGAAAACTTTTAAAAAATGTTTTTAAACTAATCAGTAGGTTTAATGAAGTTTTAAGGTGAATATTGAATAGGCAGCTTTTTGCAGAGAAGTGCTTCGATAATTTGATGGTGCTTTAATTGAATAATTGATTGATTAGAAATTCATGTGATTATTAAAATATATTGTAAAGAATATTGTATATTTAAACTTTTTTATCTTGATTAAAAGCCTGAAGTAACCACAGGCTGAACAAGCGCTTCTTTTATTTTATTCCTGTGTTTTTGCATTTTGACACAAAAGTTCGATAGATATTAGAGAAATACTCTTACCGCCATAATGATGTCTTTGCCTTGCTAATTACTTTCTAATCTACTGTGAGGGTCCAATATGGGTCTCCAGTCCTACATCTTCTTTGGAACCAAAAAGAATCTTGAGTAAGTGTCGGATCCTGTCTGGTCTACTGGGAATGGTTGGATGACTCTTTTTCTTAGTAACATTTGGATCCTCTGTTGTTGCCTGTTCCCTGTAACCGGGTTGTTGGAGCGTCTAGGATTTTTCTTATGATTGGAGGGGGTGTGGCGAACTGGAATGGAAGTATCCTCCTGGAAATTTATACTTTGCACCCAGCTGTATTTTTTTATTTTCAGCCAGGCATGTGGATACAAGGATAAGTGACCCCCAACTGCCTCCCAGGCAGAGTTATAGACAAGCCTGAGACCTCCTCTGAAGGGCTGATGAGGGCTTCCAGAAGTGGATCTCATGTCAACCCCTGTTGTGGACCCCCTTCTGCACTTGAAGGGCTGAGTCTTCCATTATTGCCCCCTCCACTGCCTCCGGGCATTTCTTAAACGCAGACTTGGGGTCTCTGTGTTGGTCAGCCCTAATAATGCAGGAAAATTACTGTCACCAAGAAAAAATTCAGCAATAATATTCATAAGCCTTAAATAAAAGCAGGCTAAATCCCCGCACACACACAGACAAGAATATATAATGTAATAATACAACTGACAGTGAAAAAAAAAAATTCTGTCTAAAGCACACAACAAGAATTCAATTTATGCAGGCTATGGCTAAATAAGATGGCTGGGTTGAGAGATACAACAAGCCTTATCCTAATTTAACAATAAACTTCTTCAGCAAACTCCAACAGTGATAGAACTACCAAGCCTTCCTAAAAGTTCTAAGGCTAACACATGCACACACAACAATACTATGAGCTCAGAAAAGGAAACTTGTGACAAAAAGGTCACTAATAAAACACACTGTGATACCAAGAGGATTTTAAACTAGGCCAAACAAAGCCGGGCCAAAAAGTTTTAAAAGCACACAAAGAAGTGGATATAAATGGTTAAACACACACCAAAAGCTATAAAAGAGCTTTCTAAATCCTACTAGGATATATCTAACTATCAAAAAACTTTTGAATGATATTGAAAATTCAACTATAGTGGCCCGAGCTAAAAGCAGAACCTCCGGGAGTACGCGTTTGCAGCGGCAAACTAGATCTGAGGTAATTCAGGGTCTCATGGGATAGGGACATGGCTTTTGAGCTGTTTGAAGACCTCGAGCTTTGCAATTGGTCGGTATCCAGAGCCGTAGGGATGCGGCTCGAACCCATCAGTAAAGAATGAACAGTGAGATTGAACAACTTCACGCATGATGCCTGGCAAGCAGAGCTTTCGCCCCATCACAATATGTTTAGTAAACAATGAACTCGAACTGTTTCTGCATCAATACAAGAAAGAGTTTGCTGCAGTGATGTTCTTGACCAACTGCCTGGGCACCTGCCGTATAAGGCGATCATACCAGCTAAAGGCGGCTCGGCCCAGAGTAACCTAGGGAACATACATTGGGTGGTCTCCCCACTAGATTCCACATATGAGCAGTTGAGAGAGCATTCTCACTAGTAGCTTCTACAGTTTGGTTAGAAACAGTACAATAGCAGAGTAGCAAGCTACACACAGAATGGTGTGAGTTGCTCGAAAAAATCATGGGTACCAACATACCCATCAATCCAGGATCCCTTCACGGCAAGAAGCACTAACTGCTTATATCTAAAATAATTGCGATGCCCTCTCACCCTACACTCGGCTGGTTTACACAGCTGTCTTCGCGTGCAAGAGATATCGTGAGATTATCTGCTACAGGAACACCAGACACTTAAGCAGCTTCTATCCTACAGTAGAGACTTACAAAAAGTTAGCGGTACTTACCATAGCGCGTTCCAATGTCGAGTTGTCCTTCATCTCGCCTTTTCAACTTCTTGCTGGTTGGGCTCCGGCAGTTGTTACTATAGCTAGAGAGCTTATACTGGCTCGAGGCTAACCCCTATCCCAACATGCCTAGCGGTAGCTACCCAGATCTCGCTTTGTGATAGCCTACACGCCTAGACCATAAATCATCAAATGCTAATTTTTTACTTCAAGGCTCTTACAATAAAGGGAAAAACTTGTGCATAAAAGGACAACTAGCACATGTAAATTTAGGAGGAAAAAGACAACAAAGTCTGGTCAGCTAACCTGGTATGTCAACAGGAAACTCAGCCAGTGTAGCCAGTGAAGGAATTCCACCTTTCGATTCCTCCAGGAAGGGGAAGGAGGAACACAAAAGAAGAAAAGCGAGATGAAGGACAACAAGTACATGGAGCGTTATGGTAGGTGCACTACTTCTTTATGTTATGTTATCCCCATCTTGCCTTCATTCTTTCTGGTTGGGACAGCGTTTCCCAGCCCCTGGTTCTTAATTTGGCTCCACTGGAACCAAACTCTTCAGGACCATGGAAACAAAAGATGTCCTGTTCGGAGAAGACATCCACTTTGTAATGAGTGATAAAGGTATGTGATTTGCCCATGTCATGCTGCTGCACAGACTGGAAACTCCACAGGCAGTTTGGCTAATGAAAACAACAGAAGTAATATAAGGCCTGGTTGAGTAAAGTCCTCTGGCTTTCCCTGGAAGCTTTTTATGCAAATCATAAAGTATAGCTTAATTGTGTCTTGACAGCCATTTGATAAGGCCACTTTTTGAAACTGGAGAAACCTTACTGTTTAGTTCACCGCAAAGGATATAAACAACATCTGTTGATCTGCTCACAAAGTCTTTGGTCCTTGTGTAAATAAAAGTGTAATTGTCTATGAACAGCATCCAATTGGTGGAGTCTATGCCTACTCTGCTGCTGCCATAATTGGGGAAGAATACAGGAAGCTCAATGGACTGATTTAAAATTATACTCTGAATACACCTTTGGAAGAAGGGATTGGTTCTTGAGAGACTCTATCTTTGAAAGATGAGATACGTGAATAATATAAAGCGTGTAATTCAGAAACCCATCTAGCTGAGGTGATGGCAACCAAGAAAAGAGTTTTCCAAGACAGAAATTGCAGGGGGCAAGATGTTGCTGGTTCAAAGGGTGGAAGAACCAGAGAGGCTAAAAATAGAAGTTATGTTCTTACCATAACGTTCCATGTTAGTTGTCTTCTTCTCGCCTTCTTTCTTGCTGGATGGGTTTGGAGCCCTCCTCGGCTCCGACTCGGCCACTCTAAAAGCTTGAGAGTTGGTTCCACCGGCTCGAGGCTCCCCCTATATCCCACAATGCTAGGCGGTATTACCTCAGATCTCGTTTGTAGCTGTGCCCAGCCAAAAAATAACTCCAGAACCACTGGAAAGGGAAAGAACCCAATTCTGGCAAAAGTGAAGGGAATGTTAGAATGCAGACTTGAAAACCTGAGAAGAAGGAATATGTACAAAAACATATATACCGTATGTACAATAGAGGTGGTACAGAGGCAGAAGGTCACAATCAAACTCCTCTAGGTCTGTCCAGGCTAGGGGAAAGGAGGGTGGGGCCTTAAGAGAAAGAAGGCGAAGAAGACAACTAACATGGAGCGTAAGTATGGTAAGAACATAACTCTCTATATGTTAAGTTGTCAATCTCATAACCCATTCTGCTGGATGGACCACCGCGTCCTAGCACCTTGGTCTCGGGTGGCCTCATCGAACAGGGTGGAACTCTTGAGAACAGTGTGGAGAACCAAAGAAGTTAGCTCTATGTCTAAGCTAAATCCAACTTGTAATGAGAAATGAAAAGTGTGAGGGAGTAGCCCAAGTAGCCGCTGCTGACAAAATGGTGGCCAATAGGGCAGGCTGTCTTGGAAGGCTATAGAAGTAGCCAAGGCTCTGAGTGGAGCAGGCGGTGTGTGCAGCCTTGGGTTTGTAAACATTTTGGTGTCTGAATTCTCATAAACAAAAGGAAATCAGAGATGTTATCTGAGATAGCGATACTTTGGAAACAAAGTCCTTTCTTTTCTGCCTTCTGCATAAAGAGGACAAAACAACTGGTCAGTTTTTCTTGAATTGTTTGGTCCCTATCAAATTAGGTACCTTAACTGGCGATGAACATCTAGCCAATGCAATTTTTATTTCAGACCATTAGAATATTCTGGAAAAAACACAGGAGGTCAATGCTTTGATTTAGGTTAGAGCACGAGAGGCTACTTTAGGTAAAAAGGACGGGTTGGTTCGGTGAAGGATACCCCTGTCTTTATGGAATAGCAGATATGGTGAATTGACAGCTGAGTGCATGAAGTTCTGAAACCTCTTCTAGCTGGTAACAGCTACCAGAAAGAGAGTCTTCCTATGATAGCAATTTTAATAATGAACAGGAAGCTGCAGGTCTCGGGAAGGGGAAAAAGAATCAAAAGAAAGTGAGAACTAAATTAAGGTCCCAAGAAGGAGGGAGGATTTCTTATAGGAGGTCTAAGTAGAAAAACTCCCTTTAAAAAGGCTTGCAAAGCTTGTGAGACATGATGGCAGAATCTGAAATGCTTACACTACGAAAAGTTAGATATAGCTGCCAATTGGACTTTGAGAGTAGAAGGAGATGAACCTCTGCATTAGAAAAGAGTTCAAGCTAAGAAAATCAAGAAGAGAACTATTTGGATGGGAACAGTGAAAGGATAGGTCACTTCCTTTGAGCCCAGTAGGCCAAAGCGTTTCCATTTTAATTAAGATAAATCTTTCGAGTGGAAGATTTATGGGAGAAATATTAAAATATCTCGAACAGTGTGTGAGATATTTGAGGTCAAGGTGTAGGCTAATCCGTGAGGTGGAGGAACCAAGCAGTGAGGTTCAATGTAAGTTAGGGGCGATGAAACTTGACCCTCAACTGATGGATCAAAAGATTCTGGGACTGAGTCCAGATGCCAGGCTGTTGCTCCAACAGAAATTGATGTATGAAAGGGGAACCAAACCTGCTCAAGGAAGGCCAGTAGGGGGCAATGAGGATCAATGAAGCCTTCTTGATAGCCGATAGCTTTCTGTATCACTTCTGAGAGATTAGTGCGGGAAGGGAGGAAATGCATACAGAAGTCCCGGGGCCAAACTTGGACTAAGCGTCTGCTGGGCTGGCCTGGTAAACTTGGGAATAGGGTGAAATAATCAATCTCTGCACTTGCTGTTTTGGGGAGTAGCAAAGGCCGCATGCAAGGCTGACCCCACTTTGAGAAAATTTTTTCTCTATAATATGAAGATCTTTTCAGAGACCACTCGTGAGGCATGAGGTAGATAGCTCTGCTCAACTTGTCAGCGTATTTGATTGGACTTCCGGGGATGTGCGTTGCTATCAGAAAACCGGCTAGAGAAAGAAAATGCGCACGGATTGCCACAGTCTGAGTGCTTCTAGACATAGGGGATAGGACCTGGTTCCGCCTTGTTTGTTGATATACCACACCATGACATATTGTCCTCGCTGGATTCGCTATGTCGTTCCCAAGGTGAAGAGAGTCTTGAAGGGCTTCTGCTTGCTAAACGCCAGCACTGCTCTCATCTCCAGAACATTTGGCTAATGTGCAAGTGGCATTCGTCCTGGTTGCATGTGCCCTGGACAAATTCTGCCCTGATAATGCCCCAAATTCGATCAGGGGAGAATCATTGTTCAGAGTAGCAACTTGAGGAGGGGAAGGAACAAAGCCGGTCTTCCCGGCGAAGAAGAGCTGAGGGGAAGACATCCACCACAGAAGATGATTCTTGCATGTTTAGCCTAAGGTAATCATAATGGTGTGGGACATCGAGGAAGTTGCTGGTATGACCATTGTGTGAAGAAAGCATCCATTGAAGGATTCTCATAAGCGTAGGGAATCTGGCTAATGGAGGGGCGAGGGGGTATAGCAGCATATAATCCCCAATACTTCGTGAACTAACCTGGCTTTTGATCCTGTTGTTGCTGAAGAAAAGAGTTACCAGTTTCGGCGAGATGTCTGCTATTCTCTGATCTGTTAGTTCTACTTGAGACATGATGACTGTGTCTGAGATTTAGGCGCCTATGAAGGTAATAGCACGACAAGGGGACAAAACAGGACTTTTCGCGAATTTATTGAGATGCTAACTTTTGACAAATGCGAAAGGTGTAGTCTCTGGCCATTAGAAGAAGATGCTTGGTGGGAGCTGTAAGGGAGCCAGTCGTCCAAATATGGAAACACCTGGAGATCTTGAGCGTCTCAGGTGAGAAAGGCTACCACTACCATGCATTTGGTAGAAAGCACCTGCGGGGGAGCAGTGGAGTGAGTCCAAAGGAGCAGGGCTCTGAATTGAAAATGACTGGTTCCCAGCCTGAAGCCGGAGGAATCTTCTGGAAGCTGTCTGTTCATTTTTTACCTGTGAGGTGATGCAGCATCCTGTGAAGGTCTATAGAGCACATCCAGTTTTTCTTCCCAATAGGGGAAGGATGGACTGTAGTGTGACCATCCCGAGAATCTTAGTTTTCTTGACAGACTTGTTCGGAAGATTACTGAGATCCAGCATTGGTCTCCAGTCCTCTGTTTTCTTTGGAACTAAAAAGCGAACCCATAAGGTAGATTCCGGATCCTTGCTGGTCTGCTGGAACTGGCTGAATTGCTCTTTTGTGTGAAGTAGCTTTGGAAATGGTCCAAAGCTGCGTTGATCCCCTTTGAGTGGGTGGAACATCTGGAAGGGATTTTTGACTGGTTTGGAGATCGCGAGCGAAAGGCGAATGGAATAGCCTTCGAAATGATGGACTGTACCCACTTGTCTTGAGTTAGGGATAGCCAGGCTTCTGGGTGCATGGTCGACAATCTTCCCCCACTGCCTCGAAGGTGGACAGTCTGGGCAACACTACCAGGGATGCTGAAAAGGGCTTATCGGATAAAGGATTTCTCGATTGCCCTGGTTCTGGCCAGTTACTTTGCCTCTAGGCTTATCGTCTCACCATTGTTGTTCCCCCCTCTGCCTCTGGCGAGAAACCGACTCTCCAGTCGTCGAGGCTGAAGTCCCTTGAGATTGGTTTTGCGGAACCAGTTATTTTCCCACTTTTCTGGCCTTTGGGGTAAGGTCTAGGAGGAGTAGAAAAGCGGACTCCGGCGGCAGAAAGAAGTCTTGCCATCCGGCCTTCGGCTACCTTTGAAGATCAAGGTTTCTTTCACTTGAGGACCAAAGTATGATCCACTCAAGCGGGAATTAGTGAACGAATGCGTTTTAAAGGGGTCCGCAAGTTGCAGAGCCGCGATCCAGAGCATGCCGCATAAAGGCCACACCTGTCCCCGCGTTGGCCCTGCTTTCGCTCCTATCAGCCGCTATACAAAAGGCATGGAGGAGTTAGCTGGTAGAATTCAGGAGTAGCCAGCTGTGAGTGTTCATCTTGTCCTGAAAACCCGCAGCTGTAAGGATCCTTCTCAACATGTCACTCCGCTTCTTTGATCAAGTCCCTTTGAAAGCAGAGTAAAATGGCATAGGTAGTTCAGCTTAGCATTGACAAAGGTAAGCTGGCAGCTTAGGAACATCCGCTTCCCATACCTGTCCATAGACCTAGATTCCTTGTTAGGTGGATGGACAGGCACCGGCGATCAGCTAGTTCCTTCTTAGTGGCAGCAGCTATCACCGCATAGCATCCACAGAAACTCCCTTGGTCAGAAATTGTTTATCTGCTGGTGCCGTGGATAAATTTTGAGGGTCTCCTGGGGGTGGGGTCCACTGAATGTCCAGGAGCCGTCCATGCCTTTTTTCTACCACCTGCATGAGGGGGCCAAGGGGGACACCCAGGAGGAATTGGAAGAGCTTGTTTAAACACCTCAAGATACACAGATTTCATCCTCTCCGGAAGAGGGCTAGGGCGGGCTGGGCCAATTTCCCTCTGTTTGAGGATTTCTAGAATGTCTGCAAAGGGAGACATCTTCAGAGAAGGAAACGCGGGGGGAACCCTCGAATCCTCTTCTAAATCTGTGTCAGGAGTGACCGGACTCAGAGTGAAGTCCATGTGTTTCCTCTTACACTTTCTCTTCCTAGGGGCTCTTCTGCCAATTCAGGAGAGGCCTCGGAAGGATAGAGATCCTCACAGGGGATTCCCTGAGGAGCTGGCCTCTGGGCGGGTCTGGGATGAGGGAGTGAGCAGACATGACCTGGAGGCACCGGAAGAGGGAGGGCCGGAGGCCGGAGCCGACTGTGGAGATTGAACCAGGTTCCAACATCTCGCGATGACCTCAAACGCACTCCCTCGGTTTCAGGCAGAGCCAGAGGCCCCCGCTCCGTAAGCTGAGGACCCCCCTCGGCACCGAAGAAAGTGATGGCTCGAGGCCGATGTCGGAGCCGAACTCTGATGCGTGTTAAGCACACCGAGAGGCGAGGGTGGGACATAAGGGTCCGATGCCACTCACCCTCGAACAGAGCGAGGGAAGTCCGGCGCCGAGATTCTTCCTAAGGAAGAAATCGGAGCGGCAGCGACCGAGCGAAGAACATTTGTATCGGCTCCCGGACGCTACCACAGTCTCGGTTCCCAGCGCCCGGCTCCGAGCTCAAAGGAGTCGGAGGAAGGAACATACAATGAGGAACAAGGGTCAGGGCATCGACTGATGAGTCAGAGCTCTGAAGCTTATTTGGGCCAGTGCCTCGGATCTTAGAAGTCGACTCACTACTCCTCTGAAAGGTCCTTGGTCCGAAAGCCTCGATGACCTAGAGGTGATGAGATCTATGGCTCGTTCAGACAGCAAGGGAGATGCTGGAGCCGTAATGAACGGAGCCAAGGGCCGGTGACCCTGGGCCTCTTTCTAGATGCTCGGCTCCGATGGTCTGGTCCGGAGTCGACACAGGCCCCTCCAATTTCCAATGCACCTCGGCTCCCAGCCGGGCCGAGAAAGAGGCTCACAGAAGCTTTGCAGTCTGAGACTCGCCGGCTCGAGGTAGGAGGAGGTTTGGCCTTAGGCCTCCCCACTGGGTAGCTGGAGCCGAGTGGACCTAGAAAGCCTTTAGAGGGTTTGCCCGGCAAGTAACAGTAAAGGGGCCCTCAAAGCTTAAGTAAACCTTCAAAATAAGTTTATTTTTTCTTTCCTGCAGGACTCTGGGGCTGGAAGCTTTCATGGCATACAGCACAAGAGTCCTGCAGGTGTAAAGTCCCAGGCAGTAAGCACAAAGAGTCCTGCAGGGTCTGTAAAGGTCCCCGGGCAGTAAACACAAAGCAGTGCACTGAGCCGTCCAATAGAGACATTTTTCTGGACAGCACGAGTCACACTTCTTGTGCTCTGAGACCTTTGAATCCTTGGACATTATCAAGGAACCCAAGGTGTGTAACCACCACACAGAACACACACCCACACTTACGGGATTACACTATGAGAAAAGTTAAACTAAATTAAAACTAATAAAATTAGTTAGTTAGTTTAGGTATTTAAATATCCCTACCAAAACACAAACACCTCCCACTTAGGGATAGCAGGGCCCGAGGCCTCAAGGAAAGAACTTTATAAGTTCTTGAGGGAAAAGGGGAATAATGGGAAGAAAGGGATAAAATCCACAACTATGTGGGAAATATGAGAAACTAAGTTAAGAAAGGAGTTTAAACTAGTTCAAATAGACTGATTTAATAAACTGACCTGAGCCGTTAGAAAAACAACACCTCGATCGACTGTAGCGGCAAAGCGAGATCTGGGATAATACAGCCTAGCATTGTGGGATATTATAGGGGGAGCCTGGAGCCGGTGGAACCAACTCTTGAGCTTTTAGAGTGGCTTTTTCTAGTCAGGCAGCCGAGGTCGGCTCCGAACCCATCCAGCAAGAATGAAGGCGAGATTGACAACTTAACATCAAAGTTTAGGTCCCGGGGGGAGGTTCTTTTACTGGGGGCCTAGGGA
>NW_025051388.1:0-21984 GCF_019279795.1 Protopterus annectens | reverse complement strand
AAAACATAAAAGGAGGGGGAGTATCCATATTCAGCACAGACACCCATACGTCCAGGTAACTGACAATGCACGAAGCTTCGGAGACCACCCATGTGCACCTAACCATAGGCAAAACTGCTGTACAGTCTGTAGCATGCTGCAGACCACACTCTCACACACAGGAACCCCACCCAGACGTCCTGAAGACACTGGACAGTATGAATGTCCCACCAAATACCAAACAAGGTACTCACAAATTACCACATAGGTGGTAAACCATTATGTATGGAAGGAGTAATCAAGGTCCTAGGGACACAAGTGGACAGTAACCTGTTATGTGACACTCACATTGCCAATGTGGCTAGGAAGACTGTCTATATTGGACACCGTATCATGAAAGGATTCACATCTACGTCAACAGAGGTCATTGTGCCCCTGTACTGTTCTCTTATCAGACCCATAATCTAGTACAATGCCTCATTTGGGATGTACCTTACCTGACACCTGCAGCGGTTAGAAAGACCTCAAAGGTACCTCACCAAGAGGATAAAGGTACTCAAATATATGTCATATGCTGCCTGGCTGTAGACACCCCAGCTGAATGCAGTCACATACTGCCTACACAGAGGCATTGTATGTCTGTTGTACAAGGCCATGTCCAACACAGGAGTAATGGACATGCTCCACCCCAGAAAAATCAAAGCCATTGGAGCTGTGAGAGTGACAGATGTCAACCTCAACACATAATGAAATAGGATGTGTTGGAGGGACAGATACATAACCCAGAGGCTCCCCACACCCTGGAACAGAATCCCACTCCATGTTAGGCAGAGCCCCTCACTGACACTCTTCAACAGGAATATTGCCAAGTGGATGGATGATCATAGATGTACGCTGGGGGTCTTCACTTTGTCACGTCCAGACAGAGGCACAGTAAAGTAAATCATAAATGGCCATAATATTCACATAGCAAGGGGTGGCGAAAGACACACACACTCTGGCTAGGCTTACAAATGCCGTAGGGTGGATAGCCTAGTATGAACCTATGAACCTATGAAGATACAAATTGTACAGGACACTAAGGATAATCCCAAGGCTTACTCAACTGATGGTAGGAACTGTGTTGGGAATTCACAGATATGCTCTGAATCACACAAATATTACAAACAACATACCAAACACACACACATATTGCCAACATACAACCTGACAGGTGCAGTGCAAACCCCACCCCCCAGAATGCAAAATATCTACCCCAGCAGACTGCTGGTCCCCTGACATTGCAGATGCTGAGGTAACAGCCAGAATCTACAAAGCAAAACACACAGCAGCAATGGTATGAGATGGTGTCCTGGGCTGAGTCCAACATGGACTCCAAGAAGAATGGAATGCCAAATCACACTACTGCTCAATGTCAGCCTTACCACAGGATATGTACCCAAAGAGCAGTGTACAACAACAGTGGTCCTTCTCAACAAAGGTGTTGCCTGAATGGATACTGCAAACTACCACCCCAGAATCCTGACAAGCTTGGTCTGCACAGCTATGGAAAGGATCAGCATGTACCGCAGACATAAAGATATTGGGGACCTACTGACACTGGACCCTACCCAGTGTGGCTTTCTTAAGTGCAGATCCTGCCCCTAAACATGTTTAACCCATTTGAAACAGTCATTAAGGTCATTTATGAGGGCAATGTGGTCCACACAGCGTAGCTGGACCTTGCAAATGCTTCCATACAATACCCTACGTGTTCATTATAGATATGCTCACCAGCTTAAATATAAACCCCTATGTCAGTAGAGGGGTTGCAAACCAGACCAAGGACAGAACTGACATGGTCAGACATGCTGCAGCCATGTCAGACTACAAACCAGATATAAGTGGCATCCCACAAGGCTTGGTCCTGGGACCTCCCTCGTTTGGTATATATGTCCCAAAGGTACAGGCCAACATGGAAGGACTGTGTCTGAACATGTATGCAGAGGACTACAAACTGCCCACCATATCTGACCCTCCAGCTGACACAAGCATCCCACAAAAGGGCCACATAGAAACAGACAACTGGTGCCATAGCCATGTTAGCAAGCTAATTGCAGAAAAGTGTATAGTCAACCCCCGTGGATATACAGTAAGTGCCTACCAATTACCACATAGGTGTTAACCCATTATGTACCTAACATGTATTGAGAGACCTGGGGACACAAGGTGATAGATATCCTGCATTGGACAAACATGTGGCTGTAGTGTTCACAGAAACATACCATATACCCACCTAATCATGAAGGTTGTCAGATCTACATAAGGGGAGGTCATTGTGGCTCTGCAGTCATCCTTCATCAGCGTTACAATTGACTACAATAGCCCCTGTGGGATGTACCTCAGCAGACACCTCCATCAACTGTAAAATCCCCAACAGTACCTCACCAGGAGTAGCAAAGAGCTTGAACAGATGCCATGTGTTTCCTGATTAAACAAACTGCAGCTCCACACACTGCCATACTGCCCACCCAGAGGCAAGCTGTGCCTGATGTATAAAGCCATGTCCAAGCTGGAATCAATGAACATGCTGCACCTTGTACAATATGAATGGCAGTGAGCTATGCACATGAGAGACCTGAACCCCAGCACTGACATACATAGGACAAGCTGTACTGCATGATCCATAACACAGAAGCCACCCCCACTCATGAGTAAACTCCCAGTACAGGTTATCCATAGAATCACTCATCGATTCACCGCAAGAGGAATCGTGATGAGTGGACGGGAGATGGTAGGTTTACCTTGGGTATCACTGTTATGTCACAGGTAGACGGAGGCACAGTATACTAACCATGACATATGTTATGGCAAACTCCACTTACAATGTGTGTTGAAGGACAAACACACTCTCCGACTAGCATTAGAAATGGCCTAGGGCACATTGCTACTGTTTGCCAATGTACACCTATGTTGTGGAATACACTACCAATGTTGGACAAGCCTGGTATAAGTAGTTCATATCTGAACATAATGCAACATGGTCAGATGTTTACAACTGGCCCCTAACCAGGCTGTTGTGCTCACTATGGAAATGTAAAGCAGTGATAGGACTAAAGCCCAGTGTACTGTCCACCACAGTGAAAGTACTGAACCAGTACACTATACAGTACTACAGTGTCAGGTCAGTATGAAAGGATGTTGACAACTGTATGCAAAGTATCCCATGCAAACCCTGCAGGCACAGTATAATCCCTGTTGTGTTCACACACAAAGCAGTTGGACAGTAACTACACAACATGACACACAACACACAACCATAAACGGGAGATATTGTTGAAGTTCACACACATCCACAAATGTGGTGGGCTGCAGAGTTCAACATATGGAAAGCACACACTGGGCATGCTTGCACACTTTGATAAATGAGACATATGTCAGACAACATGCCATGGGAAGGCTGAACTGGGCATGCTCACACACTTAGGCCAAATCACAGTTTAGCAGTTGGCCACACATATATGGTATGTGTACGTGTTATTCCAGGAACCAACCACATTACAGCAATCTGCCCAGTGCACACAGTTAAATGACTGCAGAGACATACGTGATATAGTGGATCCCTCCCATATGCAAACATCTTCCACAGATACACACGTTGTTCATACAAACAGGGAATGCTATGGCAATAAAGACCTGCAAACAGTCTATCAGCAACAAATAATGTGCATCTGACAATTAAACATATGGGTATAGAGGTCAACACTAGGCTGTTTGCCCTAGGGAATGACAGCTTAGCCAGAGTGTGCTTGGCGTCTGCCTCCCCAGTACAGTAGGCTACTGTGCCACTAGAAAGTAGGTCACATAAGGCATCGTGTGAGGCTAGTGTGCTGTGCCTCTGTCAAGCAGGGACACAGTGGAGATCCCAGGGTTTGAATGTGCTAAGCCACATCCATGTTGTTGGTTTGTGCTGGAAGAGGGTTACTGAGGACCTCTAACAGTAAGTGGGTGTCAATAACAGACTGAGGGGAGCCTTATCTGCATTGTCTGGACAATTTCACTGTCAACACTGTGTCGTGATGAATATGTGGGATTGAAGTGTCGTGCCGGTACTGTTCAGAGATGTCCTCCCTCTGTGGGCTACAGCTCTGCAATGTATTAGCTCACTCTGTCTGTTGGACAGCTCATATATGGCTGGTGTACACCTGACAGGTGTCCTGTTGTGGAGCAGTCATGGGTATATTTGGGATAGCATGATCAATGCAAACCTTCCACATGCTCATAGAATGCAATTGTCAAGGATTATGCAGAGTGGCCAGTATACTCCCCCAGCATGGGTCCTTTGAAGTCCTTTACCCCAGTCTTCACAAGTGTAAAGTCTGCTTGTGATAAATACAGTTTGTTTGCAGTGATAACCTTGCCTGGGGTTGGGGATGGGATATGGATGTCCAGGGAAAGGTGGGTATGGTCAGATATCAACAATGGTGGTCTACATCTGGTGTGGAACAGTGAGTACCCATGTTGCAGATGGTCAGGTGCAATATGTATTCCCCCATGTGGCTGTGGTGAGTGGTTCTGCCATAGCACATGGACTCACAAATTGTAGTGGCTGTAGGGTAATGTTGTAGAGGCCTGAGTAGTTCCCACACACAATATACCTGTACCTGATGTTAACAACTGGAATGGTGTATGTGAACACCTGCATATCCTGGCACTGTTCCCAGGGAAACAAAGTGTGTGTCCTGGATGTGGGAGGGGTGTTCTGGACTGGTTGTGTTGTGTGTTACAGGTCCTGTGGTCACGAAGCATGGTATAGAACATAACCTGCCTGTGCGATGTGCATATCTGACCCTAAAGTAGGTGGCTGCAAATGCATATATATGCTATCCCCCACCTGATAGGTAGTACTAGATGTACATACCTCTGTAGAAATAAAGATGTCAGCACCCTATAAATACTGCAGGTGCAGAACAGATGCCCGGTAATTCGGATAGCGTGCTCTGCTAATGCATCTCCCTCAAGTGTCATAATATAGTTAGGTAGGGGTTTGAACCATGCAAATGCTCAGTGTGTGCGTGTGTGTGTGGGGGGGAGTGGGGTTGTTGTGTGTGCAAGTCTGTGTGAGGGAAATGTCCTTTTTGGAAACTGGGAAAACACACTACAGGATGCACATTCCCCTTTCTAAACACTGTTGATGTCAGCACCCTATAAGTACAGCAGGGGAAGGGGAACCTCTCAGTAATGTGAATATCCCGCTCTGCTAATGCATCTGTCTCGAGTGTCATAACTTAGTTAGGTAGGGGTTTGAATCCTGCAAATGCCCAGTGTGTGTGCAAGTCTGTATGAAAGAAATGTCCCTTTTGACAACTAGGAGAACACACTACAGGATGCACATTCCCCTTTCTAAACACTGATGATGTCAGCACCCTATAAGTACAGCAGGAGAAGGGACATCTCCCAGTAATGCAAATAGTGCGCTCTGCTAATGTGCTCGTCTCGAGTTTCATAACATAGTTAAGTAGGGGTTTGAATCCTGCAAATGCCCAGTGTGTGTGGAGGGGGGTTAGTGTGTGTTTAAGTCTGTATGAAAGAAATGTCCCTTTTGGCAACTAGGAGAACACACTACAGGATGCACATTCCCCTTTCTAAACACTGATGATGTCAGCACCCTATAAGTACAGCAGGAGAAGGGAAACCTCCCAGTAAGGTGAATAGTGCACTCTACTAATGCGTCTCCCTCAAGTGTCATAACATAGCTAGGTAGGGGTTTGAATCCTGCAAATGGCAAGTGTGTGTGTGGGGATGAGGGGAGTTTGTGTGTTTACAAGTCTGTATGACAGATATGTGCATTTTGGCAATTGGGAGAACACACTACATGATGAACATTACCCTTTCTAAACACTGATGATGTCAGCACCCTATAAGTACAGCCGGAGAAGGGAAACCTCCCAGTAATTCAAATAGCGTGCTCTGCTAATGCGTCTCTCTCAAGTGTCATAGCTAGGTAGGGGTTTGAATCCTGCAAATGGCAAGTGTGTGGATGAGGGGAGTTTGTGTGTTTGCAAGTCTGTATGACAGATATGTGCATTTTGGCAATTGGGAGAACACACTACATGATGAACATTACCCTTTCCAAACACTGATGATGTCAGCACCCTATAAGTAGGGCTGGAGAAAAGAAACCTCCCAGTAATTCGAATAGCGCGCTCTGTTAATGTGTCTCTCTCAAGTGTCATAACATAGTTTGGTAGGGGTATGAATCCTACAAATGGCAAGTGTATGTGTGTATGGGGAAGTAGGGTGTGTGTAAATGCAAGTGTGAGAGAACAGTTCCTTTTGGCAACTACTACAATACATCAGATGCTGCATATTCCCCCAGTAAACACAGGTGATGTCACCACACTATCAGTACAGCCAAACAGGGCTAATTGCCCAGTAATGCCAATAGTGCGCTCCACTACTGGGTCTATTACTACTGTCAGAGCACAGATAGGTATGTTTTGGAAACCCACAACTGCCACGTGTGTTTGTGTCACACAAAATGCCCATGTGTGGGTTGTTGTTCATAACAATGCATGACATTGCTTAAACCAGCAATGGCAATGCACACATGACGTATGTGTGTGACACATACACATATATACCTGTGACCTTCAATAGTTACCATGTCTGACACGTGCCTCAAGTGAATAAATGGTATTTGCACTGCATAACATTATGATTGTGTCTTACAGTGCAGGGGCTGCATGCGGTATGTGTATATACAGTGTGAGTTGTATATGGTATCATCCTAACAGCGGGGGATACACATCTGGTCTGGGCCATATAGTCTACATGTAGTCAATGAACAGGTGCTGCATGTTCCCACCTGTTGTGGGAGTGGTAACATGTTATTCCACTGCAATTCAGTGACTACATGCTGGGAACCTTTCAGCTAGTGTGTTGTAGCTACAGTAATGCCCACACACAATGTTTGGCTGGATGCAGTCCAGCCATATAAAGACATATCTAGAGACCGTCATATTCCCAGTGTTGTTAGGGAGGACAGGTGGGTTTCCTGTGTATGGGAGGGTTGTGTGTGCCAGGCTATGAACCAGAAGGCAGTCCAACACACTGTTAGCTGCACATGGATAGGCCCTGATGCTTTGTGCTGTGCCAACAACCTGGAGGTGTGTGTATCTGTGGTGCCTTGAGATACCTCCCCCCTGTTCATGTGTGGTACATGTGTAGGGGACGACAGGCATGGTATGAGGTATAACCTGGCAGTGATGGGTTGCACCTGTGAGCCGTGAATCAGGAATCTGTTACTGCACAGATATTGCAGTTTACCATGCTGAGGACAGTGTCCAGTGCATGCATCTTGCGGTATACACTGCTGGTGTTGTGTAGCATTACTGTTAGGGTCCTATCCCGTGTGATACCCGTGGAGGTGGCTATGTAATCTGTGCCCTGCAGCAAAAGGCACTATGTGTGTATCAAGAGGCTTCGCCAATATACAATGGCCCATGGGTGACATGTGCAAGCTGCCCCTCGCAAATCATTGTGGCTTCCCTAGCATGTAAGCACATGCTGACAGCCATTGGATACCCTATGAATGACATTGGAGATTGAGCAGAATGTAGACATAGAACACCCTTCCTACATATTGTGGTAGCATACCTGGTGAGGGTATGATGGCAACCAAGGTCAGGCTCATACCAGCCCATGCCACATGCTGAGAGAGCCCTTCTATGTTCCCTATCATGTAGTCCAGGGAGGTACATCTCAGGTCATACATAGTGGCATGGACAATGACTGAGTCATATGTGTCCATGCCTCTGACTGACCTGTATGCATGTGTTATGTGGTGGACCATAGTGCCCCACAGGCATATCACTGTGACCTTCACCATGTACAGCCTGTTGAGTGGGAACCCACTGCACCGGCCAAGAGAGGTACCTGACACATCTGTAGCAGGTGTGTTGTGTAGCCCTACAGGCTGTGAGTGTTTGGCACACGGGATGTGTGTGCCATGTGTGGCATGTGCTCCGTTCCGACTTAACGTATGCCTGTGTGCCAGCTGTGGAGGTGTGTGATGCTCAGGCAGGATGCTATTCTGAGGCTCCAAGTATGTCCCAGTGTGTTCGGATTGCTGTCAGTGCAGGTCTATGTCAGACTGGTATTGTAGTCACTGTAGTATGTCATGCCACCTGACAGGGTATGGCAGTACTGGGTTCAGAGTGCTCAGTCCCCAGATTGGCTATGTGGTTGCATCTCACACATGTGTTGTATGTTCCTGGCCAGGGGAGAGGGTTGACTGCATACATGTGGCAGCTGTGACATTGCCACATGACTCACATATACCACAACTGGACCATAGAGGTGATTCACAGGTTACCTTTGCACATGCTACCATAGTAGTGTGATTGTCATGGTGATTACCAACACATAGGGCCAATGGGGAACAACATACTGAAGGTGAGTATGTGTGGGTGTACTGCTACTGATTTCATAGCGCTGGCATTTATGACTGCACACGTGGGTAAATGCCAGGTAAGTCATATGCAATGTGTCACAGGCAATGTACAAGCGAACAGGACAGACAGTGGCGTTCTGTCAAGTGAGACATTGACATACGTATAGTACGCTATGCAGATGTCACTAGGAATCCACAGAAGCTCTGTAAATCTGCATTGCAGGTGGAATCAGTGTTCCAGGGAACCTCAAGCAAACATGCATGCAAACAAAGCTACAGTAAGCAGGGCTGGAAGTAGTCCATTGTACAACAAAGAAGGGGTACCACTTCCAGTAGGTAACAGTGCAAATATGCAGGCACTATAAACATGTACCCAGGAATGCACAGCTCAGATGTCCATGGTAAAACTGATATTATTTAATATTTAATTTAAATTAAATTGGTACTGCACACATATCAACATGCGCAAACATCCACATTGCATAGTCGTTGTGGGCAACATGCCTCCATTAGTGTACATGTCCATCATTGCGTATCACTACTTGCATTACCTTCTCCCCTGTGCTACCTATGTATGTGGCTATCTGTTGACATCCTTACCACCGGTATGCAATAATGTGCAGCTGTTACACTGTGGTACTTACTATGGGTGTAGATAACAATTCAGGACAGTCATACAGTTACTGCATCAGGCATGCTGGGATATACACACAATCATATCAGCACACTGTACTGTTACCAACATGATACTAGTAATACACTTCTATGTAGTCACCCTGTGCATCAGCAACATGTTAACCTGTTCCTGCACTGATGTTGGAGATTGCAGGAGGTGGCACAGTTTCATCATATGCACAGGGTGTCAACTAGGTATGCCTGAGTCTGCCACTGATACCACCAATTGACATGTATGTGTATGTGTGTTGGTGAGGGACAGCAGTACAGGGTGGGGCACTGTTGGTGCAGTGTTTGCGTGTATGTGGGAGCCCTAGGTGTTAACATTTCACATGTGTGTATGCATGCACACAGTTCCACCTCATGGCTGCCATATACTGGAGTGTGTGGACAGCCACAGACTGCACCTGGCAAGTCATACAGATCAGTGTCTGTGGCCACGGACACGGTACCCATAGCCAGCCTTAGGCATAGGCCAACTAGGTGGCCGCCTAGGGCGCCGCTCTAGTAGGGACGCTTTTTCAGTGTTTATTTGGTGTAGGTAGACCAGGATGGAGGCACTGGGTGGTGTGGTGGGGGCGCCATGGAGCACTTTTGCCTAGGGCATCAGTTGACCTAAGGCTGCTACTGACGGTACCTGTGCCTGGCAGGGGTGCTATGGACCGTATCCGGTACTAAGCCAGACTGGGTACTGTCATCAGAAGCGGGTGTTCGTTGACTGGACACAGGTCCCTGTAGGGACTGTCCAGAGCCAAGTGCACGTGGTCTCCTGGGGGGGTCTGATGACAGCACAGATCCAGCATTGCTGGGGCTGCTGCTGGCACTATGGGGGCGTCCGTGGGCCTGTTGTCCACGTCGACTGCCAGCTGCTGCTATTGCTGGCATACGGCCACGTCGACGCCGCAACCATCCACCATTGCCCTGGCTCATGGACATGTAGTTGTGGAACTGCTGTAATATGTCCCCACAACGTCTGTCTATGACATTGGTGAAATTACGGATAGCATCCGCGATGTCACACATACTGTCAGTCATGGATGTGCGACATGCTCTCAGCACCCTCAGACCCAGTCTGGTGTACCATTCCATACGTGACTGTGCCTGCATGACAGCCCGAAACATAGCTGAGGTTGACAGACCTCTTTGGGCACGTGTGCCAGAGGCAGTACGCCCACGGATGCTCCCACGAGAACCCATGGGCAACTGGCTGTGTGGTACCATCTCAGGACCCTGCCCATGGTTGCTGTATGGGGAAGCATGTGCCACAGATACCACATTACCCTGGTCAATGCCCACTGTATCCTGTCCATCAGCTAGGGACATTGGTGACATAGAATGTACTGGCAGGATGACTGTGCGCAATGATGGGGTTGACAGCTGTGTACTGTCAATTGGCTGACCAATGACAGACCCTGACACACCTTCCTGTGCCATTACACAGATATCATCATTATCAGTACCTGTGGCACCAGATTCAGGTTCCCTGCTGAAGGACACCAGAGCAGCACCAGAACCTGTGGGAGGAAGACAGGAAACACAGTTTACAATGTCTACACAATGTTGCCAGTGATGCACACATGCACACGTGGACACATGCACACATGCACACGTGCACACGTGGACACACATGCACACATGCACACCCCGCAGTATACACACAGAGCACTACTGAGGTACACTATTATTACTAGCACTATCAGAACTATTATAGGTATTGTTAATACACACTCACCAGCATGGTTGGGTTGCCTTGCTGTAACACCAGAGGGACCTGCAGAAATGAGGGGATCAGTGTCAGTGGGCACAACTGTGCCATTGATACTGCGTATGATACATTTCAGTAGTACAACAGTTGCCTTTCACATGTCAGCTGCTGATATTGGCAATATCACACCTGCACAATTACATACTATGTTGACAGCTACATACCAAGGACACACCTTACACATGCATAAACTAACAGTGTACAGAACAGTGAAGTGTACATATGGCATATTACCTGCACGCTCCATGTCGTGTTGCTGTGTGGCTCCAGCCTCCATCATAATGCAGGTGTGTTGCTGCTGATGTTCCTGGGCTGGAGCCACAACACTTAGGAGTAGCCCCTCCAGTCTGGTGAGGGGGGGATGTGTGGCCACCCCACCTCCTGTGGTGACCTGTTGCCTGTGGATATCCAACGCACGCTGACGGACATTTCTGATTAGATCGCTGCAGTGATGTTGTACCTGCTCATATGTCCTATTATGCGTGCCAATGTCATTTACCCTACGGACAAGGTCTTGCCACAGTGCAGCCCTCTCCTGCTGATTCTGGCTGGTGCGGGAAAACAGTATGTCATAATCCCGCACCAGGCTCTGGTGTATCTCTTCATCTTCTGCAGCAGAGTAGGTAGGATTTCGCTGACGCGCCATGTCCCTGAAAAAGAACACAAACAGGATATCAGCAAATTATGTCAGCAAAATATGGCACACATACTATACATGATACTCAACTGTAGTGATATACTACTACTCCCATATGTAGCACGTGTGTGTCTCTTGGTGGATGCACATGTACATTGCCAGATATCAGTGCTTAGCTGACACCTGTGCAACAATACCTGCCACATTCCATACAACATAGTACCAAGCCCCATCAGTCAGCACACTGAGACAGGTCCTATGCACCACCTCACTCTGGGGGTTCATAACAAGGTACTGTATGTGGAACTTCATCCACTAGTGTGATCTGGACACAAAATAATCGGCCTGGATATACATATCCCACCACCACCACCAGCACAGTAGACTACTTTGAAATATATGTGAATAGACAGATTTCCACTTGTTAGGACTGAGATGGTATCCATGCAGCCCACTGGGCCAGTGGAAGCCACAACCCACAATGCTGATCCCTTTGCAAATGCTTCCCATGGACACCCCCAAGAATGCATGGAACATGCACACACAATTCTAACCCAGACCCTATGCACAAAGGTTAAGCATCCTGTCTGGTGGACCCCGGCCAAAGACAAATTGTATAACGATAGAAGGAGGCTACTGCAGGACAGAGCAGAATCACATAAAGGGAAGGTATCTGTGGTCGGCACTAGTAATAAGCTAAGTTCGCTCATAACAATATCCAAGGCCAACTCTGAGAGAGAAATGGCCAAGGACACTAAAGATAACCACAAGGCCTTCTTCAGTTTTGTTAGAAACATGGACCAAAAGCCTCAGATATGCTCAGAGTTAGTACACAACTACATAAAATTCACTGAACCCACAGATATTGGCAACATTCTGGCAGACAGGTTCAGTGCAAATATCCCCCCTCCCTCTCCCCCAAAAGAAGAAATACTTATCACAGCTGAATGTAACCTCCCTGTCATCTCAGATGTCCAGGTGAGGGCCGCCCTCAGCAAAGCAGAACACACAGCATCAATGTGACCTGATGGTATCCCTGGATGTGTGCTACGTGAACTCCAAGAGGAGCTACAACCGCATATAAAACTGATATTTAACCTTAGCCTTACTACGGGATATGTACCTGAACCCTGGCGCACAGCAACAGTGGTCCCACTCCACAAAGGATGCACCTCTACTGACCCTGGGAACTACCGCCCCATAAGCTTAACCAGCCTGGTCTGCAAAGCTATGGAAAGATTCATTATGGAACTCATATACAGCGATATTGGGGACCTACAGACACTTGATCCCACCCAGTTTGGCTTTGTGAAGGTCCAATCCTGCCTTTTGAACCTGGTTGACTTTTTCAAAACAGTCACTACAGCCATTGATGAGGGCAAAGCAGTCCATACAGCCTACCTGGACTTGACTAAGGCCTTCAACACAATACTCCACTCAGGCATCATAGACAAGCTCATCAGCTTAAATGTTAATACATATGTCACATGATGGGTTGCAAACTGGTTGAACAACAGAATCCATAAAGTCAACATTGCGGGAGCCATGTCAGACTCAAAGCCAGTCACAAGTGGTATCCCACAGGGCTCTGTCCTAGGACCCCTCTTGTTTGGCATTTACTTCTCAGCTGTGAAAACAAACATGGGCGGGTTGTGGATGACAAAGTTCCCAGATGACTACAAACTAGGCACCATAGTTGATACACCAGCTGACACACACATCCTACAGACAGGCCTCACTGAAACGGACAACTGGTGAAAGAATCATGGCCTAACACTGAATGGCATGAAATGTATAGTCATCCCCTTTGGGTAAAACAACGTACACACAACTTCTCACATAGACATACATATAGATACAGACCAATAACACATATGGAGGGTTCACAGTATGTAGACTATTAAATTGTTACTTTACACTACCTGTGTTTGTCACAGCTGGTTGCGTTACCATTAGTATAGGTTCCTTCTGCTGCTAGCCCAGCTTGATACTGTCACTGATGACAGCTTCAACTTAGTTTTTCTTAAGTGTAGTTTTTGTTTGTGTTTTTATTTCCTTTTTTTCTTTCTTTCTCTCTCTCTCTCTCTGCCTCCAGACGGTGCAATGAAAGTATTGCATGTGTGGACTGGGAGTACAGGATGCTTTTGTAGGTATCTGCATATGTCCATGTGATGGCCTCTGCACCAATTGTTAGCCAGCATTTGCTGACTGCATGCAGCCAGTTGTGTACTGATTGCAGTTCTCACTGTGATTTCAGGACAGTGCTATAAAAGGGTATGTGAGATAGGCGTTGCCCTTTCAGAATGTAAGGGCGGGGACCATGCTGGTATGCTGTGGACACTGTTCTGTGAGTGTAAAGGTTAGTATCTCTCTCATAATTCAGGCTGTGTTGTAGATTAACATTTCTCCATTCATCTCTCCTGTTTCCTGTACTAAGTGTGTATGTACACTGACACCTACAACTATATATATATATATATATATATATATATATATATATATATATATATATATATATATATATATATATATATATATATATATATATATATATATAATAACTGACATTATTACCTACTAGCTACCAACTAGCATGGCTGTTTCTGTTCACACACTACTATTGTAGAAATCCACTAGATTTCACATTAAATATTCATGACATGCTTTGTGTACTACACATCCTATATTCCCTTTACATTCATTCCTACTATTACATGATATATTTATTGTAGCACAATGTTCATATATAACAGTCATGGCTTAGTGGTAAGTCATGCAGACTACTGTTTCCAAGGTTCTGGGTTCGGGACTGACAGTGGGATTTTATTTTGCTTTTGAACTGATTACAGGACCTGTCATTCAGAGTGACTAAGGCACTTTTAAGCAGTTGTAACCAGGTTAGCGCTGGTTTGCGCAGAGCTCACACATGCGCACTGTCGTTCAGCTCCGCGCACACCCGCTTACAACCGCTTAGAAGTGCTTACTCGTGCGCACACCCACGCTATTTTCTTTGAAAGAAATGAAAATGGGGAGACAGGAAAGTGGTGAAAAAGGGGTCATAAAGAGGGTAAGACAGTAGGGAAACAAGCTTGGGTTTTGCAGGAGGGATGTAGGTAAGGCCCATAACTGCCCATTTCGTCATCAGCAACAGCTGTGCATATGTTTGTAATTTGGTGTGACATTTGATACCTTCCACCCCTGAGAGAGGTGTAAGGACAACAATAATACTTGTACAGCCAATTGTAATTGAAAGTTTCCATGTCCAGCAGACATGTGTGTGAAATGGGCAGCTATGTATGGGGCGTAATTTTTTTGTGGGTACAGAGTGGCCTTTTTTTTTTTTTTTCAGGTGAGAGTGGTATGTCAGGTAAAGGAAGTCGGTATAGCTGGGGAGGTAGGTTGGGTAGGTCAACAGACAAGACAAACAAGATGCATACACGGGTGGTGTATGACACGTGTGGGGGGGTTTACACAATTGACGGGGACGGATGTTTGGATATCCAGAGCCCATGAGCCCACATATGGCAACAGTGGAACTGATATCCCCACCCATGGGCAGTTGCCACTGTACCTTCACTGCCCAGGACGGGGCTGTGCTGGGGGCTGTGTAGGCCAGGCAACAGGCATGCCCGTAAGTTGTGCCACCTGTGCCTCAAGCTGGCGTAGGGGCCCAAGAACAGATTCCTGGATCGCCCTACGCACCACAGTCCGGAAGCTACGGAGGGTGAGTGGTGGTTCTCCTCCGGCCACACTTGCAGAGGGGGGACGAGCCCCATCCCCTGCAGCGCTTCCACCCGCAGGTGGCACAGGGCCACTGGAGCAGGGTCCGGACTGGGCACTACTGCCAGGTGCACTCGCCAGCTGAGGTGGGAGAGGTGGGTCCGCTGGAACCCGCCTTCCCTGTCGTCCTATGTTTTGCATTATGTCATGACAGTTTGGGTTAGTAACATACAATACCATTCACAATTAGTTGTAACAGCATGCATTAGTATTCCCATTAACCAAACACCCAGATATTCACACCACTGAACAGCGAGCATAACACATGCATAATTTGAACAGCAATACACAGTCCAACAACATGCAGGGTTGATTGATGGCAACAGGCCATCAGGTTTGGATGTATGAACAGGGCAGATGCATCAACGTACATGCAAATATGTATGACCCAACAGGACAAATGTCCAGGGGTGTTAATTGTGATTGCACATACCAATTTCACGTGGAATGGATTATATGTGGTTATAGGGTATGGTGAAGAAAATATAATTAACACCTTCAAATACCAATACATATGCTGTACATTTTTAATAGCTGCAGATATATACACACTACTGTTCTACCTACAGTTTCCTATGTGATAACTACTTCAAGTTGGTGATAGGACTGTTACTGCTACATCAATATACATTTTCATTTTTATTCATACAAGTTCATATCTGGCTTTGTTCAGCTACATCATCCTGCTACATTTGCTTTATATAGCTATAGACAACTGTGGATGTTTGGTATTTCAGACAATCATACTATCTGCATATTGCAGACTGAGAGCAACATATCCAGATTTTGGGATACACATTCCAACTGCAGGAACATTTTGAACACATTTCGCAGTTTGGTTCTGCTTGTCACATTCATTTCATTCTGTACTAACTGCAGTATACTTTATTCAGGAGTTATTACTACTTTATTGGTGGATTCATAACTCTTTCTCACACTCTCTCACTTGTTTTAATTTTACAATTCAGGATGGTACTTACTTCTAGGCTTTATTGACATGTTTTACCTCTAGTTATTACAATCCTTTCCAACAGTCTCACTTCTGTCATGTTTCAGTATTTCAACAGGGATATATTTCACACATGTGATTTGCTCATCTTCTGCAGCTGTACTTTTCAGCCTGCTGCAGGTTGTGTACTATTACATTACAGGTGGGGCATCTTTATTTCAGACTTTATTTCAGACATTTTCAGTTTTCTGTTTCGATTACAGACTGCAACACACTTTTGTAATCAAGCAATACTTGCAAACACTCTTACACTGTTACTTGCACATTTTATTATTTAGTGACTACACTACACTCTTTTGCTAACTGTCATACTTTTATATTTATTTACAGTTACAGGGAGAAGATTACTGACCTGCCTGGTGGCGCAACCGCACCAGCCTATCACCATAGGCTCTGCGGTTCGCAGAACGGACACCTGCAGCTGTAATATAAATAAAGTAGTATTGGAATACACATCTCCATAATATCAGCTATGTTAATTTCTTACATACATAATTAAATGTAACTTACTCAGTAGTGGGGCATTGGGCATTTGCTGGGCCTCCTGGATCCAAAGGTTCAGTTGGTCCTGCTTACGTCTCTTCAGGTCCGCATGGTGGTGACGGACCTGCTCACCAGTCCTTGGAATCCCTGTGGCACTGGTGAGATCATGAGCCAACCGGTCGCATGCCTCAGCCCTATATGCTCCCCACAGGACCTGGCCCTGCATGAGTTGGGCCTCATGATTGTGGACAAGGAGCCAGACCATATATCTGGACTCCTCAACGCCCCACCTCTGTGCTCAGAAGCAACTACCCTCACCTACTCCTGACATTCTGGCTGCAAGTTAGTTCTACAATTGGTTATGCTGTGTATTCCCGCCTATGGGGCTTATATATGCCGTTTTTCCCACACTTATCTGTGATTGGCCATTTTGGAATTGTATCAGCTTCACAAAACCTGCTTTGTCATGCTCCTCTTTCTATTCATTCCTATATATTTGCTATTACTGCATTTCTAAGTACAGCTGTCATGGCTTAGTGGTTCAGTACAGAAGCTCTGTAAATCTACATTGCAGGTGGAATCAGTGTTCCAGGGAACCTCAAGCAAACATGCATGCAAACAAAGCTACAGTAAGCAGGGCTGGAAGTAGTCCATTGTACAACAAAGAAGGGGTACCACTTCCAGTAGGTAACAGTGCAAATATGCAGGCACTATAAACATGTACCCAGGAATGCACAGCTCAGATGTCCATGGTAAAACTGATATTATTTAATATTTAATTTAATTTAAATTAAATTGGTACTGCACACATATCAACATGCGCAAACATCCACATTGCATAGTCGTTGTGGGCAACATGCCACCATTAGTGTACATGTCCATCATTGCGTATCACTACTTGCATTACCTTCTCCCCTGTGCTACCTATGTATGTGGCTATCTGTTGACATCCTTACCACTGGTATGCAATAATGTGCAGCTGTTACACTATGGTACTTACTATGGGTGTAGATAACAATTCAGGACAGTCATACAGTTACTGCATCAGGCATGCTGGGATATACACACAATCATATCAGCACACTGTACTGTTACCAACATGATACTAGTAATACACTTCTATGTAGTCACCCTGTGCATCAGCAACATGTTTACCTGTTCCTGCACTGATGTTGGAGATTGCAGGAGGTGGCACAGTTTCATCATATGCACAGGGTGTGAACTAGGTATGCCTGAGTCTGCCACTGATACCACCTATTGACATGTATGTGTATGTGTGTTGGTGAGGGACAGCAGTACAGGGTGGGGAACTGTTGGTGCAGTGTGTGCGTGTATGTGGGAGCCCTAGGTGTTAACATTTCGCATGTGTGTATGCATGCACACAGTTCCACCTCATGGCTGCCATATACTGGAGTGTGTGGACACCCACAGACTGCACCTGGCAAGTCATACAGATCAGTGTCTGTGGCCACGGACACGGTACCTGTGCCTGGCAGGGGTGCTATGGACCGTATCCGGTACTAAGCCAGACTGGGTACTGTCATCAGAAGCGGGTGTTCGTTGACTGGACACAGCTCCCTGTTGGGACTGTCCAGAGCCACGTGCACTGCTGGCACTATGGGGGCGTCCGCGGGCCTGCTGTCATCCGCGCCGACTGCCAGCTGCTGCTATTGCTGGCATACGGCCACGTCGACACCACAACCGTCCACCATTGCCCTGGCTCATGGACATGTAGTTGTGGAACTGCTGTAATATGTCCCCACAACGTCTGTCTATGACATCGGTGAAATTACGGATAGCATCCACGATGTCACGCATACTGTCAGTCATGGATGTGCTCTCAGCACCCTCAGACCCTGTCTGGTGTACCATTCCATACGTGACTGTGCCTGCATGACAGCCCGAAACATAGCTGAGGTTGACAGACCTCTTTGGGCACGTGTGCCAGAGGCAGTACGCCCACGGATGCTCCCACAAGAACCCATGGGCAACTGTCTGTGTGGTACCATCTCAGGACCCTGCCCATGGCTGCTGTGTGGGGAAGCATGTGCCACAGATACCACATTACCCTGGTCAATGCCCACTGTATCCTGTCCATCACCTAGGGACATTGGTGACATAGGATGTACTGGCAGGATGACTGTGCACAATGATGGGGTTGACAGCTGTGTACTGTCAATTGGCTGACCAATGACGGACTCTGACACACCTTCCTGTGCCATTACACAGATATCATCATTATCAGTTCCTGTGGCACCAGATTCAGGTTCCCTGCTGCAGGACACCAGAGCAACACCAGAACCTGTGGGAGGAAGACAGGAAACACAGTTTACAATGTCTACACAATGTTGCCAGTGATGCACACATGCACACATGCACACATGGACACATGCACACATGCACACGTGTACATGTGGACACACGCACACATGCACACCCCGCTGTATACACACAGAGCACTACTGAGGTACACTATTATTACTAGCACTATCAGGACTATTATAGGTATTGTTAATACACACTCACCAGCATGGCTGGGCTGCCTTGCTGTAACACCAGAGGGACCTGCAGAAATGAGGGGATTAGTGTCAGTGGGCACAGCTGTGCCATTGATACTGCGTATGATACAGTTCAGTAATACAACAGTTGCCTTTCACATGTCAGCTGCTGATATTGGCAGTATCACACCTGCACAATTACATACTATGTTGACAGCTACATACCAAGGACACACCTTGCACATGCATAAACTAACAGTGTACAGAACAGTCAAGTGTACATATGGCATATTACCTGCACGCTCCATGTCGTGTTGCTGTGTGGCTCCAGCCTCCATCATAATGCAGGTGTATTGCTGCTGATGTTCCTGGGCTGGAGCCACAACACTTAGGAGTAGCCCCTCCAGTCTGGTGAGGGGGGGATGTGTGGCCACCCCACCTCCTGTGGCGACCTGTTGCCTGTGGATATCCGACGCACGCTGACGGACATTTCTGATTAGATCACTGCAGTGATGTTGTACCTGCTCATATGTCCTATTATGCGTGCCAATATCATTTACCCTACGGACAAGGTCTTGCCACAGTGCAGCCCTCTCCTGCTGATTCTGGCTGGTGCGGGAAAACAGTATGTCATAATCCCACACCAGGCTCTGGTGTATCTCTTCATCTTCTGCAGCAGAGTAGGTAGGATTTCGCTGATGCACCATGTCCCTGAAAGAGAACACAAACAGGATATCAGCAAACTATGTCAGCAAAATATGGCACACATACTATACATGATACTCAACTGTAGTGATATACTACTACTCCCATATGTAGCACATGTGTGTCTCTTGGTGGATACACATATACATTGCCAGATATCAGTGCTCAGCCGACACCTGTGCAACAATACCTGCCACATTCCATACAACATAGTACCAAGCCCCATCAGTCAGCACACTGAGACAGGTCCTATGCACCACCTCACTCTGGGGGTTCATAACAAGGTACTGTATGTGGAACGTCATCCACTAGTGTGATCTGGACACAAAATAATCGGCCTGGATATACATATCCCACCACCACCACCAGCACAGTAGACTACTTTGAAATATATGTGAATAGACAGATTTCCACTTGTTAGGACTGAGATGGTATCCATGCAGCCCACTGGGCCAGTGGAAGCCACAACCCACAATGCTAACCCCTTTGCAAATGCTTCCCACGGACATCCCCAAGAATGCATGGAACATGCACACACAATTCTAACCCAGACCCTATGCACAAAGGTTAAGCATCCTGTCTGGTGGACCCCAGCCAAAGACAAATTGTATAACGATAGAAGGAGGCTACTGCAGGACAGAGCAGAATCACATAAAGGGAAGGCATCTGTGGTCGGCACTAGTAATAAGCTAAGTTCGCTCATAACAACATCCAAGGCCAACTCTGAGAGAGAAATGGCCAAGGACACTAAAGATAACCACAAGGCCTTCTTCAGTTTTGTTAGAAACATGGACCAAAAGCCTCAGATATGCTCAGAGTTAGTACACAACTACATAAAATTCACTGAACCCACAGATATTGGCAACATTCTGGCAGACAGGTTCAGTGCAAATATCCTCCTCCCTCTCCCCCAAAAGAAGAAATACTTATCACAGCTGAATGTAACCTCCCTGTCATCTCAGATGTCCAGGTGAGGGCCGCCCTCAGCAAAGCCGAACACACAGCATCAATGTGACCTGATGGTATCCCTGGATGTGTGCTACGTGAACTCCAAGAGGAGCTACAACCGCATATAAAACTGATATTTAACCTTAGCCTTACTACGGGATATGTACTTGAACCCTGGCGTACAGCAACAGTGGTCCCACTCCACAAAGGAAGCACCTCTACTGACCCTGGGAACTACTGCCCCATAAGCTTAACCAGCCTGGTCTGCAAAGCTATGGAAAGATTCTTTATGGAACTCATATACAGCGATATTGGGGACCTACAGACACTTGATCCCACCCAGTTTGGCTTTGTGAAGGTCCGATCCTGCCTTTTGAACCTGGTTGACTTTTTCAAAACAGTCACTACAGCCATTGATGAGGGCAAAGCAGCCCATACAGCCTACCTGGACTTGACTAAGGCCTTCAACACAATACTCCACTCAGGCATCATAGACAAGCTCATCAGCTTAAATGTTAATACATATGTCACATGATGGGTTGCAAACTGGTTGAACAACAGAATCCATAAAGTCAACATTGCGGGAGCCATGTCAGACTCAAAGCCAGTCACAAGTGGTATCCCACAGGGCTCTGTCCTAGGACCCCTCTTGTTTGGCATTTACTCCTCAGCTGTGAAAGCAAACATGGGTGGGTTGTGGATGACAAAGTTCCCAGATGACTGCAAACTAGGCACCATAGTCGATACACCAGCTGACACACACATCCTACAGACAGGCCTCACTGAAACGGACAACTGGTGCCAGAATCATGGCCTAACACTGAATGGCATGAAATGTATAGTCATCCCCTTTGGGTAAAACAATGTACACACAACTTCTCACATAGATATACATATACATACAGACCAATAACACATATGGAGGGTTCACAGTATGTAGACTATTAAATTGTTACTTTACATTACCTGTGTTTGTCACAGCTGGTTGCGTTACCGTTAGTATAGGTTCCTGCTGCTGCTAGCCCAGCTTGATACTGTCACTGATGACAGCTTCAACTTAGTTTTTCTTAA
>NW_025051386.1:0-13267 GCF_019279795.1 Protopterus annectens | reverse complement strand
TGTTTTCAATTTTGAGCAAGGGTGAATACTTACTGCATTGCTTGGATGTGCATTGGCAGTTGAAATTTTACCTGGACAGGACCAAGACCTTTAGAAAATCCAGTCAGCTGTTTTTCTTTCCCAAGATCCAGATTGGGCAGACCCATGTTGAAAGTGACTTTGTCCAAGTGTCCTATCATATTGTCTTTCTTTTGTTGTCTGTGAGGCTGTCTGTGAGGCTGTCTGTGAGGCTGTCTGTGAGGCTGTCTGTGAGGCTGTCTGTGAGGCTGTCTGTGAGGCTGTCTGTGAGGCTGTCTGTGAGGCTGTCTGTGAGGCTGTCTGTGAGGCTGTCTGTGAGGCTGTCTGTGAGGCTGTCTGTGAGGCTGTCTGTGTCTTTCTTTTGCTTATGACTTGAGAAGGTTAGAAGCTGCTTGGCAAACTTAAGGGTCACTCTACTAGAGCTATGACTACTTCTACACCTTTCTTTTTGTAAGATGTCCTTGGACAAGGTCTGCAGCTGCTATTTGGGTGGGCTTTCACCCCTTTGTTTCTCATTACAAGATAGGCATTCAGTCCATGTCCAGCACTTCCTTTGGCTACATGTTGTGGAATATCCTTCCTTAGTTCCTTCCAAGAATTTTTATGTGGCTGGGGATGGTGTCCCAAAGGTTGAAGCTAGACAAGAGAAGACATCTGATACGAAAGTTATGTACTTATCCATAACAGGTCACGAGAGTGGGGGAGGCTTCACACAACTTTGTTCGTTGAGTCCTTTCTCCGTTTATGGGCGATGCATAGTTTTAAGCCTTGTTCAGATGGGGCACACTTGATCAGAGGGGTCAGTTGAGGGGGGAGGTGGAGCCATGTGAGTTGAAATCTGAAGAATTTGGCCGGCGTCTGATTCGATGACCTGTAGGTTGAACCAGATGGAGATGGACAACATATATCTGTTAAGTATGTAACTTTTTTTTTTCATAGCTCATTTCAGGCTATGGGGTATCTATGTATGTTCTTCGTGTTTCACTGTTGCAGTCATTACATTTGGGTTATCTGCCTACAGGTAGCCCTCAGCTGGCCTGAGTATCAGTATTGGGTCCTGCGTCGGATGCTGTCTCTTCCATGACGTCAGGTAGTCAGGGGTATAGAGCATGCAGCTGACGCCATTACATCAGTCTTTCTTGCCACGCGGTGCCCGAAGCAGAAGCAGTTCGCAAGTGCCGGTCAGCCGACTCCTGAATTTTTTTTGAGTTTCAGAACCATAGTCTTCAAAAAAGCTAAGTACCCCGTTGGGGATTCCTTTTCTTGCTCTAAACAGATGTCAGTAAAAGTTGGTTGTATTACCTGTGGAAAGCAAATACCTCCTAAAGATTTTCGTTCATACTGCATTCCTTGCTTAGGCCCAGACCACGACATCCGTCGCTGTCGGTTTTGTGCCATATTCAATCCTTGAACTATTAGTCGTCGGTCCATTTTTACAGCAAACTATTTTGGTACTTGGTTTAATAATCCAGAAATGGCTTCGGTAAGCCATCTGACTACCGACATTCTGAAAAAACGTAAAGATAAAGACGGAGACAGACCACATAGGTCCAAAGCTGCAGACGACGCTTCCGTTAAGCTAGTCACCAGTACTCAGTGAGGCGCTTTCACAGACCCTGATACTCTACTTCAGATTTGCAGGCGTCTACTGAGACCCATTCGGAGTCCTGTATGCCGCGAGATGCTTTTTCGACTATGGAACCTGCGGATGTCTCCACTTTGGATGGGTCTGGAGCCGCTTTGCAGGCACCAGCTTCTGAGGGTGTATTCAGGCCTACGGACTTGCATTTCAAACAGACGCCATCTTCTTCTTCAAGGCCTAAAACTCGACCCACACCTAGAAAACAGACGTCCACACCGCATGGTCAGGCCCATATGCCTAAAAAACAAATAAGAATGGTTGAATACATTATTACTTTAATTAGGGGAAACCAGCCTTCTCCCTCTGAGACCTAGAATTGATTTTCCTTCTAATTCTTCTGAAAAGGATTCTGAAATTTTTCTGCTGATTTACCAGGATTTGCCCTAGTCTACCTGTGAGGATTCTGATGTAGAGGACTCCATTCCCTGTTCTTCCCCTCCAGAAGATTTTTCTTTTGGTGAAACCTTGCACACTCTTAGGGAGCATTTCCGCTTGGAAAGCCAAGTTTACTCTAACTCCAAAAAGAGGCTTAGGGAATTCTTATTCCTTCCTCAACACAGGCCTTTAGCTATCCCTCCTGTCCTGGACAATTGTAGATGATGCCTTCTTGGAATTTAGCCTGGCCCCAGACACATTACCTCCGGCTGACAGGTATTAGAGTACCTGACTCTCAAGTTCCTTTTCAAGAATCCTACTGCGGACCCAAAGACCACTTCCCAGGGGCCTAAAGGCATTAAGGCTACTACTGCCAAGAACACTACCCCCTCTTATAGAGATTCCAGGGCCTTGGCCAGATGGGGTAAGAAGGTATACACTTCTGCTACTTTGGCCATTAGGGCATTAAACTGCCAGTTTCATGTGTTAAAGTATCGGCAACATATTATGGGACTACTTAAACAGAAAATGTTGATTCCTGACTGTGCTGAAAATAATTACAGGATTTAATGCATTCTGCTGAACAAGTTGGTTAACATAACTTTGCAATGTGGTTTTGTCTCTTTAGAAGCATCTTGCAGGGCTGCTGTCACTGGGTCTGTTCTTAGAAGACATGCTTGGCTTAAGGAGCAAAATTTGCCAGATTATGTTGAAGCTAAATTATTGGATGCTCCCTTAAACCAAGATTGCCGGTTTGGCAACAAAGCAGAAGTCCTTAAAAAGATGGAGGTAAAAGCTAAATCTATGCAAACTGTTAAAAGATTTCCTGCAAGTACAGCCTCCCAAATGCAGTAAGCATTGGCCTTCTAAGAATTGGTTCTTTCCTGTCTCTTCCAGGCCTTCTCAGCCCAAACCCAGGAACAGCAGATCACCTATGCTACAGTCTCAAGGTACTCACAGGCCTAAGCAATGGGGGGCTTCCACGTCCAAAGCTGGAAGTAGTAAGACACCCCCCTATGGAAAACTGTCACAATGACTTAACCTTAATCCTTCCCAGCGCTGCTCAACTGCATGCTCCCTTAGGGGAGAAAGATTGCTCAGCATGCAAAAAACTGGGAACTCATTACCCAGGACAAATGGGTTTTAAATATAGTTTCCCAAGGATACAGATTCCACTTCCACACCTTACCAGCCCCAAACGGTTGGCCAGACCTACCTCCAAATCAGTGGGCAGAGGCTCAACAGCAGGTTCTTTCTCCAAGTATCAGGGCTATGCAGCCTGTCCCACCAAAAGAAAGGACAAGGTTTTTACTCAAGGTTATTCTTGGTACCCAGAAAAGACAGCTCCTGGCATCCTATCCTGGACCTCTCTATTCTAAACACCTTCTTGGTAATCCCAAAATGCCAACACTTCATCATCTGCTTTCTATACTAGGCAAAGATGCCTGGTTGGCAACCCTAGACTTGAAGGAAGTTTACCTGCACATTCCAGTAAGGGAATCTTGCAGAAATACCTACGCTTCAGAACAGGCTACATGCACTATCAGTTCTGTGCACTTCACTTTGGCTTATCTACTGCGCCCAGGGTATCCACAAAGTGCCTAGCTCCAGTCATTGCATTTTGTATGCAAAGAAATATTCAAATATATCCATACCTGGACGATTGTCTAATTCAGGCAGAAAGCCAGGACATGCTACTAAGTCATCTGGCATTTATAAAAAAAACTTCTAACCTCACTGGGGTATACCATAAACGAAAAAAAATCTCATCTTGTACCCTGCCAACAAATTGTATTCATGGGAGCAAGCTTGAACACAACTTCCCAGATGGCTTACCTCACTCCAGCGAAACAAGTTTGACAGGTGGGTCTTTGTGGCCAGTAGTTTGAAATAGGCTATCTGCAAGGAAAATCCTGCAAGCCCTGGGGTTCATGGCCACTTGCATTCTACTAATTCCATGTGCTAGACTGCATATGAGGAAACTACAGTGGTATCTAAAAGGCCTATGGTGTCAACATTTACAGGACCTGGAATCAATGATTCCTATCATTCCTTGTATAAAGATAGAGGCTTGCTACCACAACAAGGGACTGCCATTCATTCTACCCCCTGCCAACCCAAACCCTAACAGACACATCAGACTATGGATGGGGAGCTCACTTGGCAGGGCAGTGCATTCAGGGTAAATGGAACCCAAGTCAGATGCACCTGCATATCAGTCAAAAAGAAATGTTAACTGTACAGAATTCACTGAAAGCCTTCAAGGACCACTTTCTTCCAGGGTAATTATTGGTAAGACAGACAACACCACTGTTATGTGGTACTTAAACAAGCAGGGGGGGGACCTACTCGTACACTCCTTGCAGATCAGCCATGGCTCTGTGGAACACCGCCTAGAGCTACCAAGTTCACCTGCAAGCTCAGTTCCTGCCAGGCAAGCTAAAGTCACTGGCAGACCTAAGCAGAAATTTCATGGACCCACACTAGTGGAAACTGGAACCAAAGATATTCAACATTTTGAGAAATAAATGGGGGAACCCAGAGATAGACCTGTTTGCCTCCCTTCAGAACAACCAATTGGACAAATTCTGCACAAGGACTCCCCACAGCCAAGCTTGGAAAGTGGATGCCCTGATGTCCTTCAAGGATGCATCTGCAGTCCTAACATATGGGTTGTCCTGCCTCAGGCTGCCCTTCGGTCGGCCGGATTCCAAAGTCTGGGTCTGGCCTCGGCTGATGTCGCCCTTCACCCGACGTCATAGCTGCTGTTTATTGGGTATAAAGGCATCAGCCGACACCATTTTCCTCAGTCTTTCTTGTCACGTGCCCGAAGCAGAAGCTGTTCGCAAGTGCCGGTCGGTCAGATCCAGAGATTTCTACTACCGAAGACTTCTAAAAAGCTAAGTACCCCGTTGTGGACTAGTTCTTGCCTCAGCCGATGTCAGACAAAGTAAATAATTGTTTAACTTGTGGTAAACAAATACCTCATAAGGATTTCCACTCTTACTGCCTTCCTTGCTTAGGCCCAGACCACGACGTATCAGCTTGTCTAGCCTGTGCTTCCTTCAACCAACGGACACTTAGACGTCGGTCGGAGTTTGCAGAGGAGTTTTTTGGTCCCGCTTTTGCATACAAAATGCAGTCGGAGACTCCGACTACTCAATTGGCTAAAAAGCGCAAGGAAAAGGACCGTCATTCGCGGCCCGCGGTTTCGGCTGAAACCACTGTTAGGCCAACCGCGAGTGTCTCTTTCGGTTGAAACAGAGTCCCCGGTTCTTCCTTCGGCCGAAAGCATGCCTCCGATAGCAGAGGCCTCACAGAGCATGGCTGAATCTGCTACTGAATTTACTGCTACAGAAGCAGGCACCCAGGATTTGTCAGACACTATTCCTTTAGACATATCTACCCCTGCACGGGCTGCTAGACCCTGCTTCTATGTCTATCAAGGCTTTTGCCAGGGCTAAAGCAGCTAAATCTTCTAAGGCCTTACCTGCTAAAACTCCCTCACATAGGCCTACCTCTAGTTCCCAAATACTCAGCCTGGCTGAGGATCTCATTTCTTTGATCAGGGATCCCAACCTCACCCAGACAGGGCCTCTCAGCCCTCCAGATAAGAGGCCTAGGACTGAACCCCGAACCTGTCTCAACAGACTATTCCTCAATGACTGACATTTCAGTCCCTCAGGAAGGCCCATATTCTCCTTATGAGGATTCTGATGCAGAAGACTCCATTCCTTCTGCTTCTCCTCCTGAAGAATTTTCCTTTGGGGAAACCTTGCATGCTATGAGGGGAACACTTCCAATGGCAGGGCCAGGATTTTTCAGATTCAAGGAAAAGGCTAAGGACTTTTTTACACTTACCACAGCATAGGCCTTTAGCCATTCCTCCAGTACTAACAGTTGTTGATGATGCATATAATGATGCATGTACTGCCCCTGATTCTCTTCCTCCGGCCCCTGCCAAGCCAGACTGATATTACAGGGTCCCGGACACACACTACCATTTGTATAAGGCTCCTGTTGCAGACCCTGAAACCATTTCACAGGGCCCTAAAGGTGTGGCAGCTACCTCTGCCAAAAACCCTCTTCCCTCGGAAAGGGAATCTAGAGCATTAGAGAGATGGGGTAAAAAGGTTTATACTTCTGCTACTCTTTCGGCCAGGGCCTTGAACTGTCAATTTCACATGATTCAGTACTAGGAAATTGCATTCGATTTTGCTACTCTTTTCATGGAAAGACAACTCCTGAAAATATCAGACCTCATTCCACAAGAGCTACAGCCACCACTACAGCCTTCCTACGATGAGTGGCTACCAAAGACATTTTAGAAGCTGCTACTTGGAGCTCCGTGCATACATTTGCCAAGCATTATAATCTTCCCTTATACTCTAGATCCCAAGCAGGTTTTGCAGCTGCTGTTTTGCAAGGGATCTTAACTACACCATCTTTATCTTAGTGCCTCCTCCCCCAGTTTGGCTATGGTATTCTACCCATATGTTAGGACTGCAGCTGCATCCTTGAAGGACTTAGTACAGTTTTGTACCTACCATAAATGTAGATGTCCGATAGGTATGCATCTTGAGGCAGGACAACCCATATGTTAGGACTGCAGATGCATACCTATCGGACATCTACATTTATGGTAGGTACAAAACTGTACTTTCACCTGGGAAAGCCTCTCAGTTTATGCTTTTCCCCCTCTGCCTCTCCTCCCGAAAGTTCTGCTAAAGATCAAACCAAGGACAATACTGATTTCACAAGACTGGCCACGCCAACACTGGTACCCCCTCTTGTGCAAGTATGTCACTGCTCGATCCATGGCACCTGCCTCTGACCCCTTCCCTGCTGTCCCAGCAGGAGGGCCAGATTTTGCACCCCCAGCTTCAAACCCTGAACCTTGCAGCCTGGCTAATTCCCTGAGCTCTCCAATAGCATCATTCAGTAAGCAGGTGCTAATGTCATTCTGGAGGCCAGGAGGCCTAGTACTAGAAAATCCTATGCTGAAAAGTGGAAAAGATACTGTTCCTGGAGCCAGACTCAAGGGATGGGCACAACAGTGCCCAGCTTACCACATATTCTTCAATACTTAAGAGATGCTCTACAAGGGCCTTTCCTTCTGATCAGTTAAAATTCATGCCTCAGCCATTTCAGCACATTATAATACCGAGCCTCCCCTCTTCTCTCACCCCCTGCTGAAACAATTCCTCAGAGGGGCCAAAAATTTAACACCACCCAGGAGAGCCTCTGCTCCAGTGGGACCTTAACTTTGTATTGGAAAAGCTCACTCTAGCTCCTTTTGAGCCAGCTACAACTGCAGAGTTGAAATTCCTTTCTTGGAAAACTGCTTTCCTTCTAGCCATCACTTCAGCAAGAAGAGTGTCTGAACTTCAGGCTGTCATGGCAGTGGAGCCCTTAATCATCTTCCGTGCTGACAGGGTGTCCCTCAGGACCATTCCTTTATGCCCAAGGTGGTATCCAGTGTGGCCCTTAATCAGTCCATTCATTTGCCTACTTTTTTTCCCCAATCTACAGAACAAAGGAGAACGAATACTGCACTCTGCGGACGTGCACAGACAACAATGATTTTATTAGTACAGGACTAAGCCTCTCAGAACAGCTGGTAGTTGCCTTTTGCTGCAGGGACAGAGGGGAAGGCCATTTCATAGCAAAACATTTCTAAGTGGATAGGCCATTGCATTATTTTCTGCTATAAGCAACATGGAAAACCTACCCCTCAGGGGATAAGATCACATTCCACCAAGGCTGCATCTACCTCTACAGCCTTTCTCAGAGGTGTCCCTACCAAGGGGCATCTTAGAAGCTGCTACCTGGAGCTCTGTACTTATCTTCACCTAGCATTACCACTTGCCTAGGTTTTCAAAATCCAGAGCTGGTTTTACCACTGCAGTCTTGCAGGGCTTAATAGCTGGTCCTAATGCTCTCCAAGTTCCTCCTCCCTGCCTTAGCTTTGGGAATCTACCCAAATGTAATGACTGTAACAATGAAACACAAAGAACATAGTACAGATGTTCTTGGTGTTTCACTGTTGCACTCATTACATTTGGGTAATGCTGGCAGTTTGCCCTCAGTCGGCCTGATTAACAAAGTCTTGGGTCCTGCGTCGGTTGCTGTCCCTTCTTCCATGATGTCAGGTCGTCAGGGGTATAAAACATGCAGCCGACGTCATTACATCAGTCTTTCTTGCCACGCGGTGCCTGAAGCAGAAGCAGTTCGCAAGTGCAGGTCGGCAGACTCCTGAAATTTTCGTTTTCAAGTTTCAGAACCGAAGTCTTCAACTAAAAGCTAAGTACCCTGTTGGGGAAACTTTTTCTTGCTCCTTACCAATGTCCGTAAAAGTTAGTAATTGTATTACTTATGAGAAGCAAATACCTCGTAAGCATTTTCATTTGTACTGTGTTCCTTGCCTAGGCCCTGACCACAACGTGCCTTGCTGTTGGTTTTGTGCTAAATTTAATCAATGCACTATTAAACATCAGTAATTTTTACTTCTAAATATTTTGGTTGGAGATTTAACTATCCAGAAATGTCGATTAGCAATCCAGACTACCGGAATACCTTAAAAATGCAAAGAAAAAGACAGACCGTCAGGGTCCAAAACCGACGAAGCTTCTCCTAAGCCAGTCGCCGGTACTCGGGCCCTTTCGCAGCCCCTGATACCCACTACTTTTGATTCACAGACCTTTATTGAGACCCATTCGGAGTCTGGTATGCCACGAGATACGTATTGAACCCCTCGGATGTCTCTACCTTAGATGGATTTGGAGCCGCTGAGCAGGCACCAGATTCTAAGGGTGTTTTCAGGCCTAAAGATTTGTATACTAAACCGACGCCATCTTCAAAACTAAGGCCATAAACTATTGTCTAAACTGATGCTTGGGCCATGTGTACAATGTTCAACAACAGTGTACAACAAATGTTCAAAATGGCTGAGGATTTAATTACCTTGATCAGGGGTACCCATCCCTTTCCTGCCAAGAGGCCTAGGCAAGGCACTGACTATGAATCTTCAGATCAGGTTTCTATTTCTTCTGATTCCTCTTCTGATCAGGAATTTTCTATTCCCACTTATGAGGACTGATGCAGAAGATTCCATCCCTTCTGCTTCTCCTCCTGAGGATTTTTCTTTTGGAGAAACTTTGTATACCTTAAGGGGACACTTTCACTGGGAGAGTCAGGATTTCTCATAATCTAAAAAGAGACTTGGGATTTCCTCCTTCTTCCTCAGCATAGACCGTTGGCTATACCTCCTGTTCTAGACATTGTTGATGTTTTCTCAGAGTCCAGTATGACTCCTGATTCCCTGCCTCTGGCTCCTAGTAAGCCAGTCATATATTAAAGCTTCCTGACTCCCACAAATTCCTATTCAAAAACCCTACTGAAACCATTTCTCAGGGTCCCAAGGGCATTAAGGCTTCTACTGGTTAAAATCCTACCCCTTCTGATAGAGATTCCAAGGCGCTGGATAGATGGGGTTAGAAGGTTTACATGTCTGCAACCTTGGTAATCAGGGCTTTAAACTGTCAATTTCATATGCTTGAATATCAACAGCATGTCATGGGTTTACTTAAACAGAAAATGTTGTTGATTTCTGACCCGTGTAGAAAATAGAGTTGCAGGATTTATTGCACCCAGCTGAAGAAGTTGGAAAACCATACTTTGCAATGTAGTTTTGATTCTTTGGAGGCCTCTTGCAGGGCTGCTGTAACTTGATCTGTGATAAGAAGGCATGCTTGGTTCAAGGAGCAAAATCCCCCTAACCATGTTAAAGCAAAATTGTTGGGTGCTCCTTTACAACAGGACAGTCTATTTTATTTTATTTATTTTTATTTTATTTATTTGGTAATAAGGTTGAAGAAGTTTAGAAAAAGATGGAAGATGAAGCTGAATCTATGCAAACTGTAAAAGATTTCCTACAAGTGCAGCCACCCGGATTCAGTAGCACTGGCCTACTAAGAACTGGTCCTTTCCAGTACCCACGAGAGCCGCTCAGGTCAAACCCAGACATACCAAAGGCTCCAGGTTTCAGTCACAAGGAACTTGGAGAACAAAGCAATGGGTGCCTCCACCTCCAAATCTGGAAGTAACAAGGCACACCTTCCTACAGTACATTCTCTGACTTTCCACTGCAATCACCAAGCACTTATCTTTTGGCAGCCCCTTTGTGGGGAAAACTGGCACTTCATGCACAACACTGGCAACTGATCACCCAGGACAAATGGGTTTTAAATGTAATATCCCAGGGATACAGATTTACTTTCCACACATTACCAATCTCAAATGGATGGGAAGAGCTGCCTCCAAATTTATTTATTTTATTTATTTATTTAACATTTGTTGACCGGGAAAGTCCGACTAGGTTCCACAGATCTTATTTTCAGCGGAGGCCCGGGGAGAAATGCTCCAGAAGCATGTCTTTAGAATGCGTGAGGAAACCGGAGTACCCGGAGGAAACCCACGCGAACGCAGGGAGACCATGCAAACTCAACACAGAAGGCACCCCAGCCGAGAATCGAACCGGAGAACCTCTTGCTGTGAGGTGACAGCATTAACCGCTGCACCACTGCGCCGCCCAAATCCGTGGGCAGAGGCCCAGAAACAAGTTATGTCCCTCATGAATATGGGGGCTATTCAACTAGTACCAGAAAAGGAAAAGGGGCAAGGTTTTTATTAAAGACTTTTCCTGGTACCCAGAAAAGATAAATCATGACGTCCAATTCTGGACTTATCCATGCTAAATACATTTCTGGACATTCCAAAATTAAAGATGCTGACTGTCCAACAGCTACCACCTGTGCTAGGCAAGGATGCCTGGTTGGTAACTCTAGACTTAGAGGTTTACCTGCATATCCCAATCAGAGAATCTTGCAGAAGATACCTCCGCTTCAAAGCAGGCTATTTGCATTACCAGTTCTCTGCACTGCCGTTTGGCTTATCTACTGTGCCCAGGGTCTTCACAAAGTGCTTGGCACCAGTAATTGCATTTTGCAGGCAAAGAAATATTCAGATTTATCCATACCTGGACAGTTGTCTAATTCAGGCAGAAAACATGGGCACTCTTCTAAAACATCTGGCTTGGAAAGTGGATGCTCTATCCTTCAGCTGGAAAAACCTATCAGTCTATGCCTTTCCTCCTCTTCCTCCGCTCGCCAAGGTCTTAGTAAGACAGGAAAAACCAAAAATGATTCCGATTGCTCCAGACTGGCCTCACCAACACTGGTACCCACTGCTATGCAATATGTTGCACCTTCCTCCATGGTACCTGCCTCAGACATTTTACCTATTGTCTCAGCAAAGCTATCAAATTCTGCACACTCAGCTCCAAACTCTGAATCTTGCTGCATGGCTAATAAACTAATTTCACCAGTTACATCTCTCAGCAAACCTGTGATGGATGTCATTTTGGAGGCTAGAAGGCCTAGCACTAGAAAATCTTATGCTGACAAATGGAAAAGATTCTGTGCCTGGAACCAAGCACAAGGAAATAAGCACAGCAATGACAAATATTCCTCAGATTTTGCAATACTTAACTAAGATGCTTCACAAGGACCTATCTTTTTCTTCCATAAAAATCCATGCCTCTGCCATTTCAGCTCATTACAACAGAGCCTCCCCTCTTTTCTCATCCTCTGCTAAAGCAGTACCTCAGAGGGGCCAAAAATTTAAGACCTCCCAAAAGAGCACAAACTCCTGCATGGGACTGCAATTTTGTGTTGGAAAAGCTCACCCTGCCTCCTTTTGAGCCAGTTGCTACTGCAGACATAAAATTTCTCTCTTGGAAAACCGCATTTCTTTTAGCAGTCACTTCAGCTAGAAGGATTTCAGAACTACAGGCTCTTATAGCAGTGGAACCTTTCATTATTTTTTACCCGGACAGAGTGGCTCTCAGGACCAATCCATCCTTTATGCCTAAAGTGGTATCTAGTGTGGCCCTTAATCAGACCATTCATCTGCTAACTTTCTTCCCAAATTCACAGAACAAGGGTGAGCGGATTATGCATTCATTGGATGTACACAGACAACTAAGATTCTACTTAAACAGGACAAAATCTCTTAAGAAAATCTGAACAATTACTGGTGGCATTTGCTGCAGGGGCAGAGGGAAAAGCTATTTCAAAGCAGACTATTTCCAAATGGATAAGCCATTGTATTCGATGTTCATAGTTTCACTGTTGCAGTCATTACTCTTGGGTTATTTTGCTGGCAGGCTACCCTCAGTCAGCCAGAATTCCAAAGTCGAGGTCTGGCGTCGGTTGCTGTCGGCCCTTCCCTGGCGGCAGTACGCCAGGGGTATAAAAGATGCAGCCGACGCCATATGTTAATAGTGTTACACTGCTGCAGTCATTACACTTGGGTTACCCTGCCGTCAGACGGTCCCGCAGTTGGCCAGAGTTCCAAAGTCTTGGTCCGGCGTCGGTTGCTGTCACCTCCTCACTGATGTCAGTGCTACAGGGGTATACAAGATGCAGCCAACGCCATTTTCTTCAGTCTTTCTTGCCGTGCGGTGCCCGAAGCAGAAGCAGTTTGCAAGTGCCGGTCGGCCGACTCCTGAGATTTTCATTCAGAATCCAGAACCGAAGTCTACTAAAAAAGCGAAGTACCCCATTGGGGAAACTTTTGCAACCTCAGACCGATGTCAGTAAAAGTTAATAACTGTATTTCTTGTGGGAAGCAAATACCTCAAGGATTTCCACTCCTATTGTATTCCATGCCTAGGCCCTGACCACAACGTCACTGGTTGTCGGTTTTGTGCTAGGTTTAACAAGCTCACTATTAAACGTCAGTTTGATTTTGCCCGACATTATTTTGGTAGAAAATTCAATTACACCATGCCGTAGGAAATTCCGATGGCCGCAATGCATAAAAAGCGCAAGGACAGGCATCCGAGGCCCAAAAATCTCGAGGCCTCTTCTGGGCCGGTCGCCAGTTCTCCGGTTTTCAACGAGGCGCCTATGCAGCCCCTGACGAACGCTTCCATAGAACCACAGACTGCATCCGATTCCCACATGGGGCTGGCTGGGCCTTCGGACGCACTAGGCCTTCAGCTTACCGATTCTAAACCTACAGAGGGAATCGAAGTAGCTGAGCAATCCACAGTTACAGAGGGTGTTTTTAGACCTACCCATTAAACCCTCTGTTAAGTGCAAGCCCCCCTTAAAAACAAAGAAACTGACACAACTCTCTCCAGGACAGGCTTCCATGCCTGAACTGCTC
>NW_025051385.1:0-13265 GCF_019279795.1 Protopterus annectens | reverse complement strand
AAACGCTCACTACAAACATAGCTCAAACTTTTGTATGGACAGGTAGTATAGCCTTCATCAAACTGGATGGAAAATCCACATACTAAACTTTCTTAGCTGGATGGCTAAGATCTAATATTGGTTACTCAAGTCTACTTGCCCAAGCAAAGAGGGGCCTATTTAACTAAGAATTCTATTTGCAAAAATATATTCAGTATACATATTAAACATCTCTCATTTACACGCACAAAAGGAGCCCCTACTTATAAAATAGGCAACCTCAGTAATCACATGACACTCCATGAACAAAATTGTCTGGAAGTCAAAATCTGTAAAAAAAATCAGAGATGGATTCATCCATGCAATTTCCCACCACCAAAAGGACCATTAATAAATCAACAAACTGCTTATCAAAAAGTAAATCAGTTTAAGATCATACTACATACTGGAGTAAACATATAACTTCCCTCCAGTGTAAAGCCATTTGACATTCAGACATTTTAATTTGTGCAGAAATTATTCACAGACTGACCATTTACTGAGCTGTAATGCTAACCTTCACTTTTGAAAAAAAAAAAAACTAATTCCCAGACTTTGTCAATAGCTCAAAGTGCAGAAAGGATTATTTTTTTTATGTATTTAATTTTGGAAAACATCTTTAAAACTGTTGAATTGATCACACACAGAAGCACAGAAAAGTTATTGTGTTAAGTAAACCACAGACTGCTGCAAGAAATCCAAGTCACATTAGCACTCAGTGCTTACTTCTGAATGAAGCATACCTGTCAATTGCAAAAGAATTAAATAGCTTAATAAGAAAGTTATTTGCAAGGTTACACTGCATTTTATATTGGAAATGAGCAGAGATTTTTTTTTTTGATCGGCCCGTATACCTGGCATACGGGCCAATCAAAAATCGCTAAACACGGAGCTAGTTGTGTTGAATGCGGAACTGCAATGCATTAAACACGAGAAGCTCCGTGTTTAGTCAAACTACTGTTCTTAATGTGGAACTGTTCTGCTCAGTTGCCCTGAAAGACCTTTTTTGTGTCCCTTCCTGGGGGGCTGGAAATCTGGCAACCCTGATTATATGGCTCATTCAATCCTGCCTTTTGCAACAAAGTAAACCAAGCTTTGAAATGACAAATGCATTAAAAATAAAACACATTTCATCCACATCCTAAAACTTCCTACCTGCAATAACCACAGAGCTTTCACTGAAACTAGGGCTGCTTATTTCCCCAGAATGACACCTCAAGTCTAATGGTGTACAATCTACCAAGATCTGGACTACCTGAAATGAATTAAATCATGGCCTGCAAATTGCAAGTGCACTTTGCTTAATTAAACTATATTTCTAAGCCCACTTACTATACCTTTTCAGTAACGTCCCAATATCTATTTCCAGGTCACTTTACAAGACACTGGCAGTGGTAGACTTGGCATCCTCCAGGGCCACACTCATAAACATTGTCAATTAAATGTAAATATCCATCCACTGTAAATGGCAAGAAGCTGTCTTAAAAAAAAAAAAAAAAAAATCTACTTTTGGCATGCCTAGTACCCAAGTATCAGGTTTTGAAACATATTCTCCACAGTCTGTAAGCCTCTGTCTTTAATCTACGTTTACAGCACTCCCAACACAAACACACACTAAAACCCCCAACATTTAACAAATGACATTGTCCACCTGATTTGCCAGTATTGATGATCCACCAAAGATGGCATACTGTGGTCCAATCTACCACTGCTTAGAACCCTCCAATGACAAAACAGTACTGGGTGCTTTTGTTTGTCAAAAAAAAAAAGAACTTTATATGCTACAGTCCCACATTAGTCAATCCACTACTGACCCGTTAATCCTAGGCTGCTGTCTCATTCTTACTCCCGGGAATTTCATTACCTTGGATGACTACTTTTATTTCCTAAGCAAAAGACACAAATTGGAAGATGTTGCAAAAATCCAGACATTCTTCGAAAATCCTTACAGTTGAGAGTTATGATTTCATTTTCAATACAACACTCTCCCTGTCAGGAAAGCTGCAATTTTATGAAAGTGTACTTTTAATGTAGGATATATTTGTGAGCTAACTTTGTGTTCAGTAGGTAGACTGATCGTCATTAGCCTCTGTGCATGTCTTTCTCTGTTATGCACACACACACACACCCTCACTCTTCTACTTTCACGCACACAAACATTCTGCTTTCATGCATGCACTCACTCTGTACTTGCCTATTAACACAGGTTAAGTGCTGTCCCTTTCAAAGGCAATGAAGGCAACTCAATACACGAGTCCCTCTTCAGCGAGAACAGATTCTTTGATATGAAATAATGGCGCAAACGCAGACCCTTCTTTGGTGCAAAAAAATAAAAACTAGAAGGATGCTTTGGCGCATACACACACCAATGTTAGAGTTGCAGATCACGGGCACGAAAATTAAGTTTTGGGGCATGTGTACATCCATGTGGCCCTCAACTTCTAACTCAAACATCAAGCTCTGAGGGCCGCAGGTTGGACACGTCTACACTAAAGGGTTAAACTTTCCTTGGTTAGAAATGTGCATGTTTCGGCATCCAGCTGTGTAATGAATGATTGTGCTTGGTACAAGCTTCAAGGAGAATTGCAGATAAAAACACAGGTGCATAACTTCATAACGGGAACCACTCCCTAAAAGTTTAAGATAGTCACATAATTCACCTTGAAACAGAGCACAATGAACAGACTGCATGGCATCTAGCAAATTAACATCAAAAGACAGCTGTATTGAAAGAACAGTGACTGAACGGTGGGGTAGATCTGACTTTATCCGGTACATGTAGGAACAGGTTTGTTCCAAGGTAACTGAAGAATAAAAGCCATCATTCATACGTGCATTGAAAAGCTAAACTTGGTACATTAAAAGCTGTAAACTGTGACAGTATCATACATGTAAAGTTATTTTATTAGTAACTGCACATAATACAGTGCTAAATAAGTTGTCTGCGGAGTTCAGTGCATTAATCAGACTTTGGCTTCCATTAACAGCAGCACTATCCTATTAAATAACTTTTCAGTGGCCAGCTTAGCCTGTATTTGAACACAGGGGTAGTGGTGCCTTGTATAAGGTCACTTCAGTAAAAGTGCATTAACTAACCTTTATGTACGTGATTAAGTCCTGAATTAGGAGCACTTCAGTTTTCTGTAGTTTGCAGCAGTGCATTTCCCAGACATTTGGATCTGGAGCGAGACTGCAGTGCAGGAAGGTCGCAGTGCCATAAATTCTCCAGGTTGGTTAATTCCCAGGTTTGAAACCTGCAACTGCCACCTTTGTTTCACCAGTTTTTCAGGTAACTACAGAAGTTTTCCAGCCATCTACAGTAAGTAGCATGGCTAAACTGTGTCCCCGTGAAACTAGTAAAAAAAAATCTTTCTGTATTTACATGCAGGATGGATGCCGTTAGAAAGTGTAAACAGAATTTCACACTTAATGTGTCAAATGATAGATAAAATTTGGGATACATTACAGAATTGTTACAGGCAACATATTGGTAAATGTACAACCTTACTAGGGCAATTTGACATACATGCACTAAGTAAATGGGTAGTAACATTTGACTGGTATCTCCAACAGAAAAGTTTGTGGTATGACAGTAAATGTGTGAATCATATGAAACTGCTCTGTGTGCAGTGCCATAAAAATATAATGCAAGCCATGGTTAGCAAGTTAAATTGCAAAAATAATCATGTAATGATAAAGCAGCAGAAAAGGGTAATACTCAAATTATATCCAGATGTTAAACTGTTGTCCTTTTACTATGCTAATTTCAGAGCTAAAACTGTCATCAGTTACTGAAAATTTCCTGTAGATCATATTACACCTTTTAAAGATTATGTACAACAGTGGAATGAAGCTACTAGGCAAGAAAAAACAGGACAGGAATGAGATTCATGATAAATTGGCAGTTTGATATTCCTGAGACAGGGTGAATTCAGATGCCATACAAAATCTGTCAAAAGTGCATAGGGACCCTGCAGTAGTCTCAAAGTATCATAAAGCCCATAAAGAATTAGAAACAAAAATTTCAGACCTTAAACAGTGTTTACAAGATAAGGATGAATTAGCTGAACTGACAAATTTTCAAAACCCAACTTCAATATCTTAGCTTAAGGAGGAACTTGAAAGTAAAGTCACTTCAGCTCATAGAACAGGGAACTACAGCTGATCTACGTACAGTCTAGATTGCTACAAAGTTTACCACAGTGTACTGATATAATGGGCATATTTTATAACATGCTTGCATTTGAAGAATGGGTAGCATACACAGCAGCATCTTGATGTATGGACAGATGTCTTACTTAAATGCTTTTGTATTTTTATTCCAAAATGTTTTAAGACTTTCATACAGTTAAATCAAAATGCTTACAAATTAAACAGTAAAGTAGGGCATATGACTGCAATATGCACAGGGAGAACATAGCTAAGCTGTCAAGTTCAAGTCAAGAGGAAAACAAAGTACAGATCTGAAGTAAAACTTAATTTTACCTTCAACCTGTGGGTATATGGATCCAAGCCGACAACCTTTTTTTTTTTCTAGCATCTGCGACAAGCTCAGAGCTCCTCCCCTTGCACATAATGCCCTACCATCTCCCATCTTCCCCTAGATTTCGTTTGCTGTGCCTGTAGTGTACATCGTGGTCTCCTTTGCTAAAAAAAAAGTTTTGTAGACAGTAGTAGTTAGGCTTGCCCTTCCCCTACCTGTGTTTGTGTGTGGTAGGTAGTGTTTGTACCTTTGGGTGCAGGACTGCGGCCGATCAGCCGAAGCCTGTCTTCAAAAAATGTACAGTGTGGCCATAAGCTCTCCCCGGCTGAAAGGCCTTCTCCCTGCTGGAATCTGCCTCTGTCTCTAGTGCTCCACCTCCCACCCAGACGGGGACTCAACCTCCCACTTCTTCTGGTGATGGGTCTTTGACAAATCTTCAGTCAGCGTGGCTGACAAAGAGAATAAGAAAGGCGCAGAGAGGATAGGGAGAAGGACAGACCTAAGAAATCCCCAGACAGGGGGCTCTTTCTCAGTCCCTCTTCTAAGACCATGAGGCCTGTTACTCCACAGCTCTGGTCTCCTCGGTTCTCACCGGAGCCGTTGGATCATTTGGACCAGAGGCCTTCCTCCCCATTGCACAGACCAGCCAGATCAGACTCTATGGCTTCTTCGGGGTAGACTCTTGAGCCTATCTGACATGGACAGGATGATGCGGAGATTCATTCAGACCCAAATTCAGATGCAAGTCTTGCCAGGTGCCTCTCCCTCTGGAGGGGGGACCTCCATGCCTCTTCTGCCCCATCTCTTTCCCCGATCCGTGCTTCACTTTTGGGGCTCTTGGATCCAAGGTTTTTCAGAGCTGGTAGCTCGGCGCAGACTGTTCCTCCAACTTAGACTCCTGCTGTTACCTTGAGTTCCTCAGATCCGACTTGTTTGGATCAGAGTGACTCTTGGACCCGGGGGAATGTATTTCTTCGGCTACGACCTTTTCGGATCTGATCCGTTCCCTCGGACCTCAGGCTACCCTGGCTTCTGCTCCGGTCCCCACTTTGAAGGCCGAGGGAGAAGTCCTCCCCGGATCCGAAGTGGTGAAGAGGGTTCTTTCCCAGGGATTGAGACCCCAGCCCATTCCCTCTGATACCACCCAGGCCCCCCTGGATTTGGCGATGACTCCCTTCATCCTGTCTCAGGGACAGCCTGTGCCAGAGGATCCCCACTTTAATTTTCCTGAGGAAACCCCTGCGGCTCACAAATCCTCTTCTGAAAGTCCCACAGAAGGTTACCGCAAGCGCAAAAGGAGGCAAATGGACTACCCAGAGTCCCTTACTGCGGACTCTGACTTAGATGGAGAAGATTCCCCCAGGTCACCTCCCAAAGATTGCTCCTTTGGAGAAATTATGGAGATCCTCCGCCAGAGGGGAGGTTCATCAGCCCCAAAACCTTCTGAGGTTGACCTGGAGGCCTTTGGCATGGGCCCATCTACTTCCTGGGTGTCCCCACCAGCGGACCCCTTGCTGGACCTAATCACTACGAGGGCATGGAAGGAGCCTGACACCATAGAGCCCATCCCCAAGTGCCCTGACAAGGTTTTATCTCCCCTTCTGACAGACGATCTTGGTCGAAAGGAGCCCCAGTTGATGCTATGTTGGTTGCAACAGCCACAAAGAAGGAACTAGCACAGGAGAGTTCCTCAGTCCATCCTCCAGACACCGAGTCCAGGTCGGTGGATAGGTTTGGGAAGTGCGTCTATTCCTCAGCGATCTTTTCTACAAATTACTTGGCACATGTGGTTTGGCTTCAGCGAGACCTTGCTTTGGAATTCGCTGAGTCGCCTCCAGAGTATTTGTCTGCATGACTGACTGTTCTCTCTGAAAAGGTCTACTCTGAAGTCCGTCTCAAGCATGTAGATGCAACTCCTTTCCCATGCCACAGAAGGAGCAGCTAGGGCAGCTGGGACAGGCATAGCCATGAGGTGTCATGCCTGGCTCAGGTTGTCAGTTTGCGGATCATTTCAAGGCGTCATTTATCAACGCTCCCTATGACTGTTCTTCCCTTTTTGGGAAGACAGTACGTGACACTTGTCCAGAGTGAAAAGGACGGGAGGACTGTGCCGTCTTGAGTACACTTCTCTAACCCTTAGTGGTCCTTCTCTAGGAATCGGAGGGCAGAAGATGTGGTTCCGAAAATCTGTTTTCCCAGGATTCTCAGGACAACTATTCCCCCAGAGGCAGAGGGGGACAGGATCGACGCCGACCCAGAGGTAGAGGGGGTCCTAGGAATTTCAGGTCTACGTAACCTTTTTCTAATAGACCTGGTCAGCAGCCCTGAGGGGTTGCCTGACTGTCCTGCTCTGGAGGCAGTCAGGGGACGATTGTTCTTACACCCAACGGCATGGGATTCCATTACGTCAGATCGCTGGGTTTTACAGATAATATCCATAGGTTACTCTATCCCATTTGTTGCCCCTCCAAATATTACCAAACCCCTCCCGGATGTTCCACCTGCTCACAGGGAGGCCACAGCTCTAGAGGTTTCAAAGCTGCTTCTCAAATGAGCCATTGAACAGGTCCCCCTCGTTCAGTCTGGATTAGGTTCTCTCAAGGTTCTTCTTGCTGCCAAAAAAGACTGGGGACCTCAGGCTCATTCTAGACCTGTCAACATTAAACCTGTCTGTAGCCAAACAAATTCTGGATGGTCACCCTACAGTCCATTCTACCGTATCTGAGTGCGACTGGATGTGCTCATTAGACCTCCAGTATGTTTACTACCACATCAGAATACACAGAAGCTCCAGGAGGTTTCTGCGCTTCTAGCTGGGAGCCAGTCATTTTCAGTTGAGTCCAACCCTTTGGTCTCACCACAGCCCCCAGGGTGTTCACCAAGGTAATGGCAGTTGTAGCAGCTCACCTGAGGCTTCAGGGTACTTGGGTGTTTCTATACTGGCTCTTCGCTGCGCCCAACAAGCATCACTTGTGTCTGGCCCGAGATTTTCATTCGGTTGGCAGATCTACTGGGAATTGGCCAATGTTCACAAATCCCAATTGAAACCAGTACAAGTTCTAGACTTCATTGGGGCACAACTAGACACTTTGTAGATGAAGGTATTGACTCCAGACAGGATCCTACACCACGGTTGCCACATAGCTCAGATAGCAAACTCCAAGTCTCCAAAGGCAAGTGAGATTCTCAGAGCTCTGGGCTCCATGGCTGCTGCCATATCGATTCTCTTGTGCGTGCCTTCACATGTGGGTTCTTCAGTGGACTCTGGCTGTTAAATGGTCTTGGCTAGACCTGCCCATGGAATTTCTGATCAAGATCAGTCACATCTGCAGGACATCTCTTCTTTGGTTAAGTTCACAGGAGATATCAAAAGGACACCCCTTCGCGTCATCTCTGGTCCAAGCCACCGTGACCACTAACGCCTCTCAACTCTGGGGGGACAGTGTGGGAAGGACAGTCCAAGGCACGTGGTCCCAGTCAAGAGACCAAGTTGCACATAAATGTTCTAGAGATGAGGGTAGTGCTTTTAGCGTTGGAAACCTTTCACAGTCCTCCCTCTCTGATTACATTTCAGACAACATGTCAGTTGTCTTGTATATCAACAAGCAGGGGGGAACCAGATCCTACCCACTATGTCGCGAGGCCATGAGAGAGTGGGAATGGGCGATTTCACTGGTCTGTTTCTGATAGCAACGCACATCCTTTCCACCGGTCTTTCCCGGGGTGCTCAAACATTTTAGTGTACAGATTGAGTTGGGCCATTCTGATGGCCGTAAGAGTGGTCTCAAACGGTCAGTAGCGGAGGAGTTCTTCCTTGCATGGGGTCAGCCTTGCTGCGATCTCTTAGCATCTCCTTTCAACATGAAGTGCAGCAAGTTCTTCGCTCTGATTCCCTCACCAGGGGAAGTCCCCAGAGACTCTCTAGTCCATGCTTGGCCCCCCGGGCTTCTGTATGCTTATCCACCATTGCCACTCATTCCGAAATTTTTTCAGAAAGCTTGCCGACTGCGGTGCAAAGTGATCCTCATTGTCCCGTTCTGGCCTCATCAGGTTTGGTTCCCATTCCTTTGGTCTCATCTCTTGGCTCCCCCGTGGGTTCTGGATCCCTGCCTGGATCTAATCTCCCATCCGTTGGGGGCACGTCTGCCCGATCTGGGCAGCCTGGTTGCTCCAGTTCCGTTAATTGCCAGGACTCCCAGTCTTTCATCCCTGGTAAAATCATTCTGGTGGCTTCTCTTAGACTCAACTTCATTGCAGTAAACGGAAGCGCTTATCCATTTGGGCCTCGCAGAGAAAAATAGATCCCTTTACAGCCCCTGTTCCAGCTGTGTTGGATTTCCTGTCTGGTATCTCATCAAGGAGCTAGTTCCTCCACAGTGAAAGTACAATTGGCAGCCATTTCCAGTTTTCACATTGAAGACAACATGACCTTAGCCTCCTCTAGGCTGTGTAAGGCTTTTCTTAAAGGTACATTTCTGTTACGTCCACCTGTCAAGGATTCAGTGCCTCCTTGGGACCTTACTTTTGTTTTACAGGCATTGGTGGCTCCTTTCGAACCTGGAGCTTTGGTGGACTTGATATTTTTGTCCTGGAAGACCACTTTCCTAGTTGCCATTACATGTGCTAGGAGGGTTTCTGAGCTTCAAGCTCTCTGCCGTGCCACTGTATTTGGTCTTCTATAAGGATAGGGTCTCCCTCCCTACTAATCATTCCTTCTTACCTAAAGTGGCATCTGAAGCAAACCTAGACCAGTCCATTAATCTGCCAGTTTTCTTTTCCAAAATAAAGGTGAATACAAACTCCATTTGTTAGATGTTCATAGACCGCTTCATTTTTATTTTCATAGAACAGTCTTTCTGCAAGACTGGCCAATTGTTTCCTTTTCCAAAGCATTTATGGGAAAAGCTATTTCTAAAGTTTCTTTGGCCAGATGGATCACTCTGTATTTCACATGCCTACAAAGCAAAAGGTTAATCTCCTCCTGGTATTAAGGCTCACTCTACCAGGTCCGTGGTGACTTCTGCTGCCTTTTGGTCTAGAGTGTCTTTGGACAATGTTTGTGCAGCAGCGACCTGGGCCAATTCACATACCTTCATTTCCCATTACAAATTAGATCTGATTTCTAGGGGTAGAGCATCCTTTGTCTCTGCGGTGCTCAGGAATATCCTTCCATAAGGGCCTCCCGGGATTTGAGTAGCTGGGTACTCTGCCCCACAGGTTGCAGATAAAATGAAGTTAACTATTTCAGATGAAGTTATGTACTCACCATAACGTTCCATCGGAGTAGTTGTACTTCAATTTTCTGCAACATTCCCTCCCTCCGTCCCCCGGACCTTGTCCCGTCTTTTCAGGTTTGGTTTATTGGGATGAGTTGCTTATGTTTTGGTTGCAGCAAACTCTGAGGGATGATGGGAGATGGTAGGGCATTATGGGTAAGGTGAGGAGCTCTGAGCTTGGAGTAGATGCTAGAAAAAATAGGTTGCCGGCTCTGATCGATACGGATCCGTATACCCACAGGTTGCAGAAAACTCAAGTACAACTACTCAGATGGAACATTATGGTGAGTACATAACTTTATGTACACTTACCATAAATGTAGATGATGTATTCACTGTTGCAGTCATTACACTTGGGTTATCTGCCTGCAGGTAGCAGTCAGCCCGAATACCAGAGTCTTAGGATTTCTGCGTTGGTTGCTGTTGCTTCTTCCATGACGTCAGGTAGTCTGGTATGGCAGCTGATACCATTACGTCAGTTTCTTGCCCCAAATGTCAGGAGCCCCCAAATAGGTAGCTAGTATACGGTGGGGAACACCATCAGTAAAAAGTAAATACCAATGTCATTAGGAATGGCCATAGAGAGGAGAGGGAGAAAGAGAAAGCCAGGGGTCTGGAGGGAGCAAAACCAGGACTGATGCAGTGAATACACTCATGTTTGCATTTATGGTAAGTGTACACAACTGTACTAAGTTAGTGTTTCACTGTTGCAGTAATCCTACTTGGGTTGATTCCCAAAGCTGAGGAAGGGTGGAGGCCATCAAGTGTTAGGGCTGGCTAGTAGGCCTTGCAAGACTGCTGTAGCAAATCCAGCTCTGGATTTAGAAAAGATTGGCAAGTGGTAATGCTTGGTGAAGGTGTGACCAGAACTCAAGTTGCAGCTTCTAGAATGCCCCTGGTAGGGACTCCCCTGAGAAAAGCTGTAGAGGTGGAAGTCGCCCTAGAGGAATGTAGTCTGATTCCTGGTGGGGTAGGTTTTCCATGGTGCTTGTAGCAGAAATGGATGCAGTGTGCTATCCATTTGGCAATAGTTTGCTTTGAAATGGCCTTACCCTCTGCCCCTGTAGCAAAGCTGACTAGCAGCTGGTCAGATTTTCTGAAAGGTTTAGGTAGAACCTGAGCTGTCTGCACGTCTGAGTGCAGGATCCTTTCCCCTTTATTCTGAGGGTTAGGGAAGAATGTTGGCAGATGGATGTGTTTAGAGACGCACTGGGCACCACCTTAGGCATAAAGGACGAGTTAATCCCGAGGGAAACCCTGTCAGTGTGGAAATTAATGAAGGGTTCCACAGCCATTAGTGCCTGCAACTCACTCTTCTTGCTGAAGTCGTGAATAAAAGCAAGGCTATTTTCCAAGAGGAATTTTAACTCTGCTGAAGCTACAGGTTCAAAAGGGAAGTGTGAGCTTTTCCAGTACAAAGTTAAGGTCCCAGGCAGGGGTGGGTGCTCTCCTAGGGGGCCTTAAGTTGTTAGCCCCCCTCAGGAACTGTTTGAGATGGTGAGAAAAGGTGGCTCAGTACTATGAGCTGAGATGGCAGAAGGATAGGCCTCTGGAGTCACTCTGCTAGGTAATCCAGGATCAGAAGTAAGGAGGGCACTGCTGTGTCCTTCCCTTGACAGATTCCGAGAACAGTATCTTTTCCACTTTCAGTGTAGGATTTCCTAGTACTAGGCCTTCTGGCATCGAGTGACATCCAGCACCTGTTTGCTGAGGGTTGCTGGTGGTGTATTCAAGGGATAAGCCAGGCTGCGAGGTTTAGGGATTGCAACTGTGGGTGCAAAATCTGTTCCTCTTGCTGGGACAGCAGGGTAGGAGACTGGTGAAGATGCCAGGGTGGCACTGTCACTGAGCAAGAGTGGGTACCAGTGTTGGCGTTGCTAGTCTGGGGCAATAAGAATTGCCTTTGGCCTGTCCTGCTTTATTATGAGTAGTACATTTGAGGAGGGGCAGAAGGGGGGAAAGGCATAAATTGAGGTTTTCCTATTGAAATGAATAGGGCATCCACCTTCCAGGCCCTGTTGTGGGGGTTCCTGATGCAGAATTTGCTCAACTGGTGGTTCTCGGGGGAGGCAAATAGGTCCACCTCCGGTGTGTCCAACCTCTGGATCAGAAGGTTGAAGGTGTTGGGCTCCAGTTTCCACTTGTGTGGGTCTAGGAGATTTCTGCTTAAGTAGTCTGCCAGTGAATTTTGTTTGCCTGGCAGGAATTGAGCTTGTAGATGTACTTGGTTGCTCAAAGCTGTATACCACAGGGCCATGGCTACCCTGCAGAGTGGGTAAGAATGGGTTCCCCCCCTGCTTATGTACCACATAGCTGTGGTCTTTTTTTTTTTTTATAAGCGGTTGTCCTGGAAGGATTAGGTATTTGTAGGCTGTCAGCATTCTGTACAGCTAGTATCTCTCTCTGATGTGCAGGAGAATCTGGGCTGGGCTCCAGTGGCCCTGAATGCATTTGCCTGCCATGTGAGCCCCCATGCTTAGTCTGCATCTGTTGTCAGGGTTTGCGTGGCAAGGGGGTTAGTAAAAAGCAGTCCCTCGTTGTAGTTGCATGCTTCTGCCCACCAAACAAATTCTTCCCTTGGACAAGGTACGATTGGAATCGCTGTTTCCAGGTCCTAAGAATGTTGGCACCAAAGACTTGAGTACCATCGAAGTTTCCTCATATGCAGTCTTGCATATGGAATTAGCAGAATACATGAGGCTGTGAACCCTAATGCTTGTAGCATTTTTCTTGCAGATAGCTGGGTTCTGGTGGCCATTTGTTTGAAGTAGTTTTATCAGATGGACCTGTTTTTCCGAAGTGAGAAATGCCATCTGGGAGGTTGTCCAAGCCTTGCTCCCAGGAATACAATATTTTGACTGGGCACCAGTTGATTTCTGTTTATTGGTGGTGTACCCCAAAGAAGTGAGATGGCTTTTTACAAATGCTAGGTGCTGGAGTAGCAATTCCTAACTGCCTGAATCAGGCAGTCGTCCAAGTATGGGAAAATATAGATATCTCTCTGCCTGCAGTATGCAATGGCTGGAGCCGGGCACGTTGTGGGTACTTGGGCACGTTGTGGGTACTTGGGCACGTTGTGGGTACTTGGGCACGTTGTGGGTACTTGGGCACGTTGTGGGTACTTGGGCACGTTGTGGGTACTTGGGCACGTTGGCCGGGTACTTGGAGCGCGTTGGCGGGTACTTGAGCGCGTTGTGGGTACTTGGGCCGCCCGTTTATTGGGTGGCAGGCACGGTGTGGGTACTTTGAGCGCACGTTGTGGTGCTTGGGCCGCGTTGTGGAGTACTTGGTGCCGTTGTGGGTACTTAGACGCGTTGTGGGTGCTTGGGCCGCGTTGTGCTGGTGCCCAGGTATGATAGATAAGCCCAGGGGAGTGTGAGACTGAAGATGCATAGATCCTGTCTTGAAGCATGGATATCTTCTGCAGGACTCCCTTATGCGGATGTGCAGATAATCTTTTAAGTCTAGAGTAACAGCATGCACCATAG
>NW_025051384.1:0-7984 GCF_019279795.1 Protopterus annectens | reverse complement strand
TGGGGCAAATGCCATTATGATTTTAAATAAAAATCAAATGAATGTTATGTCCTACTGAGGATTAATGACTTAATGGTGCATTACTGCGTGACAAAGGCACATGCCATTGTGATTTCCAGTAAAAATCAAATGAAAGTTATGTTATACTGAGTACTAATGACTTGATGTGCATTAATGCCTGATGAAGGAAAATGCAATTGTGATTTCTAAAAAAATCAATTGAATGTTATGTCATACTGAGTATTAATGACTTGATTGTGCATTACTGCCTGACGAAGGCACATGTCATTGTGATTTCCAATAAAAATCGAATGTTATGTTATACTGAATGTTAATGACTTGATAGTGCATTATTACCTAATGAAGGCACATGGCATTGTGATTTCCAATAAAAATTAAATTAGTGTTATGTTAGATTGAATGTTATTGACTTGGAGGGCCATTACTTCCTGATGAAGGCAAATGCTATTGTGATTTCCAATAAAAAACAAATTAATGTTATGTTACACTGAATGTTAATGACTTGATGGTGCATTACTGCCTATCGAAGGCACATGCCATTGTAATTGCCAATAAAAATCAAATGAATTTTATGTTATGTTACTGAATGTTAATGACTTGATGGTGCATTACTGCCTGATGAAGGCACATGCCATTGTGATTTCCATTGAAAATCAAATGAATGTTATGTTATATTAAGTGCTAATGACTTGATGGTGCATTACTGCCTGACGAAGGCACATGCCGTTGTGATTTCCAATAAAAATCAAATAGATATTTATTGTTATACTTTTGAGTGAAACATTATATGACACTGTGGGTGACATTACTGCACAAGTGGCAGAAACTGTGATTTCCAATAAAAATCAAATGAATGTTATGCTATACTGTGTGTTAATGACATGATGGTGCATTACTGTCTGACGAAGGCACATGCCATTGTGATTTTTAATAAAAAATCAAATGAATGTTAAGTTATACTGAGTGTTAATGACTTGATGGTGCAGTACTGCCTGAAGAAGGCACATGCCATTATGATTTTCAATAAAAATCAGATGAATGTTATGTTATACTGAGTGTTAATGTCTTGATGGTGCATTACTGCCTGATGAATGCACATGCCATTGTAATTTCAAATAGAAATCAAATGAATGTTAAGTTATACTGAGTGTTAATGACTTGGTGCATCACTATCTGATGAAGACACATGCCATTGTGATTTCCAATAAAAATCAAATGAATGTTACGTTATACTGAGTACTAATGAATTGTTGCATTACCGAAAGGCACATGCCATTGTGTTTTCCCAAAAAAAATCAAATGAAGTTATGTTATACAGAGTGTTAATGACTTGTGGTGCATTACTCCTGAAAGGCACATGCCATTGGTTTTCCCAATAAAAATCAAATAATGTTATGTTATACTGAGTGTTAATGATGGGTGCATTACTCCGGGAAAAAGGCACATGCCATTGTGATTTCAATAAAAATCAAATGAATGTTATTTAACTGGTTTTAATGACTTGATTTTCATTCTGAAAAGGCAGATGCCATTGTGTTTTCCCAATAAAAATCAAATGAATTTTAAATTATAGGTTTTAATGACTTGATGGTCATACGCTGAAGGACATGCCATTGTGTTTTCCCAATAAAAATCAAATAATGTTATTTACTGAGTTTAATGATTTGATGGTGCATTATTACTGCCTGAGGAAGTCACATGGCATTGTAATTTCCAATAAAAATCAAATGAATGTTATGATATACTGAGTGTTAATGACTTGATGGTGCATTACTTTTGAACACATCCATTGTGATTTCAAAAAAAATCAAATAATGTTTTTTAAACTGAGTGTTAATGACTTGATGGTGCATTACTTCTGAAAACATGCCTTTGGGATTTCAAAAAAAAAAAAATTTAAATTTATTAATTTAAGGGGGTTTTGAATCTGGAAGGACATGCCTTTGGGTTTTTAAAAATCAAATGAATGTTATGTTTACTGAGTGTTAATGACGATGGTGCATTACGCCTAAAAGGAATCCATTGTGATTTCCAATAAAAAAAAAAATTTTTTTCTAATGTTAATGATTTGGGTGCTTACTGCAAAAAAAATGCCTTTGTGATTTCAATAAAAATAAGTTTTTTTTTTTGGTTTATTTGTGGGAACGCCTGAAAAAATCCATTGATTTAAAAAAAAAATGTTATGTTATGGTGTTATGAGGGTTTTTTATTTCAAAAAATCCAGGGATTTAAAAAAAAATGAATTTTAAATAAGAGTTTTAAATGTTTGAGGGCACTCCCAAAAGGAATCCTTTATTTCAAAAAAAAATAAAAAAATTTATGTTTGGTGTTTGGGTGCATTATCCAAAAACAATGTTTGTATTTAAAAAAAATAAATAAATTTATGTTATAATATTGAAGACTTGATGGTGATTCTTTAAAAATGTTTGTACCCAATAAAAAAAAATAATGTTATGTTTTGTTTAAGACTTGATGGTGTTTCCCCTTAAAACAAGATTATGTTTTAAATAAAAAAAAATAAATGTTATTTAATGAAAAATTTTGGGGATTCAAAAACAAAATTTATTTAAAAAATAAATAAAATTATGTTATATGAGAAATGCTTGATTAAAAAAAACCCAAAGGAAAAATTGTTTTTCAAAAATAAATTTAAATGTTTTTATACTGAAGACTTGATTGATTTTAACATGTTTGTATTTCAATAAAAAAAAATGTTATGATACGGGGAATGCTTGATTAAATTTTTCCCCAATGAAGGAAACTTGTGATTTCCAATAAAAAAAATAAATGTTTTTTTTAAAATTTTAATGTTTTTGGGGTCATCTTTTAAGGACTGATTGTTTTTTAAAAAAAAACAAATAAATTTTATTTTAATATTTAATGTTATGTTTTACTGGGGGAAAAAATGTTTGTGATTTTAAAAAAAAATTTGTTTCTTTTTAAAAAATTAGGGTGTTATGTAAAACTGTTTGTGTTTTCAAATAAAAAAAAATGTTTTTAATATTTAATGATTATGTTTTATTTTAAAGGACTGTTGTTTTTTAAAAAAAAATAAATTTTATTTTAATATTTAATGAAAGGGTCTTTAAACCCTGGGGGCCCATTTGTTTCAAAAAAAAAAATGAATTTTTTTTAAAATTAATTTTAAATACGAGGGTTTTACTTTGCAAAGGACATGCCTTTGGGTTTTTAAAAAAAAATTTAAAAAAAAATGTTTTTTGGGGGGGGTTCATTTTTAAAGGCACATGCCATTGTGTTTTCCCAAAAAAAATCAAATGAATGTTATTAAAAATTTAATGACTTGATGGTGCTTTACTGATGAAAGGCACATGCCATTGTGATTCCAAAAAAAATCAAATAATGTTATGTTATACTGAGTTTAAATGACTTGATGGTGCATTATTAAAGGCACATGCCATTGTGATTTAAAAAAATCAAATGAATGTTATTTATACTGATAAAATGATTGTTGGTGTTTACTGTAAAGGCACAATTTGATTTCAAAAAAAAAATTTTTTTTAAAGGGGTTTAATTGGGGGTTTTTTTTAAAAACATGCCATTGTGATTTCCAAAAAAAATAAAATTTAATTTTTTTTAAAATTTTTAATGATTGTGGTGCATTACTGGGCACATGCCATTTGTTTCCCAAAAAAATCAAATGAATTTATTTATACTGAGTGTTAATGACTTGGGTCATTTTCCTGGAAGGCACATGTCATTGTGATTTCCAATAAAAATCTAATAAAAGTTGTGTTATACTTTGAGTGTTAATGACATACGATGGGGTGCGTACTGCCTGACAAAGGCACATGCCTTTAAGGATTTTACCTGGCTCAAAAAATAACTTATTATACTGAGTGTTATTTGCCGATTTTGTGCATTACTGGCGGACCAGAAGAGCACATGCTATTGTGATTTCTTATAAAAATCAAATGAATGTTACATTATACTGGGTAGTACTGACTTGATGGTTCAATACAGCCTGACGAAGGCACATGCCATTGTGATTTCCATTAAAAATCAAATGAATGTTACATTATAAAGAGTATTAATGACTTACGGGTAAATTTGCACTGCTGACTGATGAGAGGCACATGGTAGCAGAACTCCAGCCAGAGGTAATCAAATAAATGGTACATGTTGCACTGAGGTGTTAGTACTTTGCGATGGTGCATTATTATCCTATAACGAAGGCACAGCGAAACGGTGTGATTTCCAACTCTTAAATGATGTTACGTATATACACGAGTGTTAATGACTTGATGGTGCATTACACCTTGGCGAGGGGCGTACACGCCACCATTCTGGATTTCAATAAAATCAGCCAATATTTATGTACATATTGATTGTTAATGACTTGATGGTGCATTAATGCTTGACGAAGGGACATGCCATTGTGAATCCAATTAAAATTAAATGAATGTTATTTTATACTGAATGTTAATGACTTGATGGTGCTTTACTACCTGCTGAAGGCAAATGCCATTATGATTTTAAATAAAAATCAAATGAATGTTATGTTATACTGAGTACTAATGACTTGATGTGCATTAATGCCTGACGAAGGAAAATGCCATTGTGATTTCCAATAAAAATCTAATAAAAGTTGTGTTATACTGAGTGTTAATGACATGATGGTGCATTACTGCCTCACGAACCAACATGCCATTGGGATTTCTAATAAAAAATTAAATTAATGTAATGTTATACTGAGTGTTATTGACTTGATTGTGCATTACTGCTAGACGAAGGCACATGCCATTGCCATTTCCAATAAAAATCAAATGAATGTTATGTTGTACTGAGTGTTAATGACCAGATGGTGCATTACAGCCTGACGAAGGCACATGCCATTTTGATTTCCACCATAAAATCAAATGGAATGTTATGTTGCAAATTTAATGTTAGCCGACAAGAAGATGGTGCGTTACTGCTGGATAAGGGCACATGCCATTGTGATTTCTGGCCAAGGTCGAGATTGGTTGGCTTGTTGCATTATGCGGGCCATTCCGGACTGATGGGGCACACAGTTTTTCCAAGGTACAGCCTGACGAAGGCACATGCCATTGTGATTTCCAATAAAAATCAAATAAATCTTATGTTGCACTGAGTGTTAATGACTTGATGGTGCATTATTATCTAACGAAGGCACATGCCATTGTGATTTCCAATAAAAATCAAATGAATGTTAAGCACTCATAAAAGAGTATTACAATTTAATTTGGTGGTGCCCTACTGCCTAACGAAGGCACATGCCATTGTGATTTCAAATAAAAATCAAAGAAATGTTATGTTGTACTGAGTGTTAATGACTTGCTGGTGCATTACTGCCTGAAGAAGGCACATGCCATTGTGATTTCCAATAAAAATCAAATGAAAGATGTTGCGTTATACCGATTACGTTGAGGAATTTACGGTGCATTAATGCTTGTCACGAAGGGACATGCACCGGAGGTGGCTGATTTCCAAATAAAACCAATGAATGTTATGTGAATGAAATGTTGTACGGAATTTGATGAAAAGTACGGCCTACCCGATCTTGTTGGCAATGCCATTATGATTTTAAATAAAAATCAAATCAATGCTATGTCCTACTGAGGATTAATGACTTAATTGTGCATTACTGCGTGACAAGTAATATGCCATTGTGGATTTCCAGTAAAAATCAAATGAAAGTTATATATACTGAGGATTAATGACTTACGTGCATTGCCTGATGAAGGAAAATGCAATTGTGATTTCTAAAAAAATCAATTGAATGTTATGTCATACTGAGTATTAATGACTTGATTGTGCATTACTGCCTGACGAAGGCACACGTCATTGTGATTTCCAATAAAAATCGAATGTTATGTCATACTGAGTATTAATGACTTGATAGTGCATTATTACCTAATGAAGGCACATGGCATTGTGATTTCCAATAAAAATTAAATTAGTGTTATGTTAGATTGAATGTTATTGACTTGGAGGGCCATTACTTCCTGATGAAGGCAAATGCTATTGTGATTTCCAATAAAAAACAAATTAATGTTATGTTATACTGAATGTTAATGACTTGATGGTGCATTACTGCCTATCGAAGGCACATGCCATTGTAAGTTCCAATAAAAATCAAATGAATTTTATGTTATACTGAGTGTTAATGACTTGATGGTGCATTACTGCCTGATGAAGGCACATGCCAATATCAGGACGCATTAAAAATCAAATGAATGCTATGTTACGCGCTACCGACTTGATGGTGCATTATTACCTGATGAAGGCACATGCAATTATGATTTCTAATGAAAATCAAAATGAATAAGTTTTGTTATACCGAGTATTAATGATAATGGTGCAGCCATTACCGCCTGACGGTTATAATATGCTGTTGTGATTTCCAATAAAAATCAAATGAATGTTATGTTATACTGTGTGTTAATGACATGATGGTGCATTACTGTTCGATCGAAGGCATTGATGCCATTGCGGATTTTTTAACAAAAAATCAAATGAATGTTAAGTTATACTGAGTGTTAATGACTTGATGGTGCAGTACTGCCTGAAGAAGGCACATGCCATTATGATTTTCAATAAAAATCAGATGAATGTTATGTTATACTGAGTGTTAATGTCTTGATAGTGCATTACTGCCTGATGAATGCACATGCCATTGTAATTTCAAATAGAAATCAAATGAATGTTAAGTTATATACCGAGGTTAGCCGACTTGGTGCATCACTATCTGATGAACATTTATTACGCCATTGTGATTTCCACAAAAACCAAATGAATATTACAAGTTATACTGAGTACCACGAATTGGTGGTGCACTACTGCTTGACAAAGGCACATGACATTGTGATTTCCAATAAAAATCAAATGAATGTTATGTTATACTAAATGTTAATGACTTGGTGGTCCATTACTTCCTGATGAAGGCAAATGCCATTGTGATTTCCAATAAAAAACAAATGAATATTTTGTTATACTGAATGTTAATGACTTGATGGTGCATTACTGTCGCCGAAGCAAGTAATACGCTACTGTAATTTCCAGTAAAATCAAATTACCATGTTATACTGAGTGCCAAGGACTTGACGGTGCATTGTTGCTCGATGAAGGCAATACGAAATGGACTTCCAATAAAAATCAAATGAATGTTATGTTATACTGGGTGTTAATGACTTGGTGCATTACTATCTGATGAAGGCACATGCCATTGTGATTTCCAATAAAAATCAAATGAATGTTATGTTATACTGAGTATTAATGACTTGTTGGTGCACTACTGCTTGAGACAAAGGCATGACATTGCGGATTTCCAAAAATCAAAATGAATGTTATGCGTTATAATTGAATGTTAATGACTTGGGGTTTACTGCCTAAAAAAAGGCCCCCTTTTTATTTCAAAAAAATAATAATGTTTTATGTTTTTAAATTAGGGGTTTTCCCATGAAGGCACATGCCATTGTGTTTTCCCAAAAAATAAAATTTAATGTTATGTTATACTGAGTGTTAATGACTTGATGGTGTATTACTCCCGGAAAATGCCATTTTTTTTAATAAAAAAAATGAATGTTATTTATATTTTAATTTGTTTCACCCCAAGGCACATGCCTTTGGGTTTTTCCCAAAAAATAAATGAATTTTAAAAGGGTTTAAATGCTTGGGTGTTTTTGAAAAAAACAAAATTGTATTTAAAAAAAATAAATAAATGTTTTTTATACGGGTGAAGACTTGATGGTGATTCAAAAAATCCAGGGGATTTAATAAAAAAAAATTAATGTTATTTTATACTGAGAAGACAGGGGCATTTTTTTAAAAAAAAATTTTGTATTTAATTTAAAAAAAATGTTTTTTTAACTGAAGAAGACTTGATGGTTTTTTCCCTTAAAAAAGATTTTTTTTTTAAAAAAAAATAAATAAATGTTTGTTATCGGGGGAAAATGCTTGATTCATTAAAAAAAATTTTTTAAAA
>NW_025051383.1:2500-12445 GCF_019279795.1 Protopterus annectens | reverse complement strand
AATTTTTGAGTCAAGTCATATTAAACATGAGTGTCACGTGAGGTCACAGAGGAGAAACCTTGGGATATTCAAATAGGTGTGAAGCTGCACAAGTAAGAAGTGTAAATCTCTAATGCCTGTCTTTACCAATTGTCTGTAATGTTTAACAATTTTCTAGAAAAAAAATTCAAGAGCTCAAAACTATGAAACAAAATCAAGTATATTTTACAGAATTCCATGTGGCTGAGATGAGAAGAATGATGTGGTGAGAATAATGTTAATATTATTTTTACAATGATACTGTTAATGATCGACCAGATATTTTTGGCAATATTCCTGGCTTTGCAGTTTGTATGGGGGCTACTTAGACTGGAATACTTTTAACGTGTGTCAACTTGTTTGTGTTGACTGTTGAGGTGAAATAATATTGCATAGAAATCAAGTATATGTTCATAGGTTCATCGGTTGGTACGAGGCTATCGGCCCTAGGGCTGATACAAGCCTAGCCATAACAATTCCCTGGATATTTCTTCCCACAATATTTACTTCCCTGGACCTCTGTCTAGAAGGGTGACTGATGTGATCACCGGGGTGAATTTCCTATCTCCCATCCAATCGTCAAGGTTCCTTTTGAAGAGGGCCAAGGAGACGGTCTGCTTGACAAGTATTGGCACTCTATTCCAGAGTATGGGGAGTCTCTGAGTAAGAAACCTATCTCTCCAGCATGTTTTGTTCATTGTGATGACAAGGTTTAGATCCCTGGAGCATGTGGCTCTGAGGGATTGGGATTTCTTTAAGTGGAGCATGTCCAACAGCTCAGGGTTTGACACGGCCTTGTATGTTAAGTAGAGATCGCCTCTGAGTAGACGATATGCCACAGAGTATAGCTGGTGTTTTTTTAGATGGTCAGCATAGGGCATCTGCTTTAGACCTGTGATTCTTTTAGTGAGGTATTTCTGCGGCCTTTTCAGCTGTTGCAAATGTCCTGTGAGGTACATAGCAAAGGGGGCATTGTACTCTATAATGGGTCTAATGAGGGATGAGTACAGTGGGACAATGACCTTTAGTGATGAGGTGTGCCACATAGAAGGATTTCCTGACTGTTGTGATGTGGTTATCGAAGGTGAGACCACTGTCCACCTGTGTCCCTAAGTCTCTCATCATACTTTTGGTGTTTAGTGTATTGCCACCTATGTGATAATTCATGAGTACATTTCTTGGCATTAAGCTTGAGCCCATGGCTCTGGCACCAAGCATCTGTTTCTGTAAGGCCCTTTTGTAGAATATCCACATAATTTGGAGATTCAATAATGGCTCCCAGTTTGCAGTCCCTTAGTGTTGGGCTGTACTTCAGAGAAGTAGATGTCAAACAAGAGCGGTCCCAGGACTGAACCCTGAGGTACTCCAATTGTCACTTGTCTGGAGCTGGATTTGGAGTCGGCTACTTTTACAGTCTGGCTTCTGTCAGTAAGCCAGTTGGCAACCCATCAAGTGACATAGGGATTTATGCCCAGCTTAGTAAGTTTATCTATGATTCCAGAGTGGGGATGGTGTCAAAGGCCTTGGTGAGGTCCAGATAGGCTGTGTGGACCGCCTTACCCTTGTACACAGCTCTGGAGACTGATTCAAAGAAGTCAATCTGGTTCAGGAGACAAGATCGTCCCTTCACGAACCGAAATTGGATGGGGTCCAGTGTTTGAAGGTTGCCAATGTCTTTGTTTATAAGTTCCATGATAATGCATTCCATGCCCTTGCAGATCAGGCTCATCACACTGATGGGATGGTAGTTCCCGGGATCCAAAGTGGATCCCCCCTTGTGGAGTGGGATAACTGTAGCTGTGCGCCATTCAGTGAGCACGAAGCCTGAGGTGAGGCTATGATTAAACATGACACTTAGGTGAGGTGCCAGTTCATTTTGTAGTTCATGTAGTACACAGCCTGGGATGTCATCTGGTCCCATGGATGCTGTATTTTTAGCTTTGCAGAGTGCAGTTTCTACCTGTGTGGCCATGATTACTGGAATTTGGCAATCTTTTGGTATTGAGATGGGCCCTTTAGGGGGTGAGAGGGGGTGAAGTTGGCACTAAATCGATCTGCCAGAATATTGGCAATATCCTTGGGAAGAGTATATTTAATGCCATTCTGTTTTAGCTCTGAGCATATCTGAGCATTGCCATTTAGATTCTTGACATAATTGTAGAATGCCTTGTGGTTGTATTTGGAATCTTTGGCAATTTTATTTTCATAACTAGCTTTGGAGGATTTTATGAGGAATCTCAGCTTCTTACTGAGGCTGGTAAGGGAGTTTTTTGCATCCTGGGTTTTTCCTCTTTTCTGCAACAGTTTCTTTCTTCTGTTTTATAGTTTGTTTATGGAAGGGGACCACCAGATTGGCTTCCCCTATTTGGGAGGGCACATTTCATGCATGAGTGGATGTGCTCATACAGTGCCTTAGTGTAGGATTCACCAGTCGAACTTTCAGCTCTCATCTGCATGGGTGTCATGAAGCTTGTCACTTCAGACTTGAGTAGCATGATGTTGGCTTTGGAGAAGATTTTTACGGAGGTTTCCTTACTGGGGGGTGGGGGTGGGATGTGGATGTCAAGGGTGATTTCCTTATGGACAGACCTGACCAATGAGGGGGTGACCACTGGTATGGAGCATCTATTTCCCATGTTGGTAATGACCAGGTCTAGGATATTGGAGCCCCTCATGGGACAATGGATTAGTTGATCCAGGGCATTGGAATTTACGAATTCCAAGAACCGTTGGGAAAAGGTGTTGGTTCCCAAGTAGTTTTCCAAGTTAATGGCAGGGTAGTTGAAATCACCCAGTATTAGGGTGTTTGGTTGTATCTTAATATTTTCTAGTATGTTTAGAAAGATGTAGTGAGAATCTTGGGGCATGGTAGAGGATCTGTAGCAAGCTACAATTTGGATTGCAGTCTTACCTAGTGTTAGTTGCACCTGGAGAATTGCAGATGCTTTGTGTTGGGCAACTAGCCTGGAGGTGTGAATATCCTTGATGAATTTGGACACTCCTCCACCTTTAGTGTTTCAATCTTGGTTTGGTAGCCGAAAAGTGTGGTAAGAGTTGTAGCCTGGTATTGCAGGGATGCTCTCTGGAGCCTTGAACCAGATCTCAGTTACTGCATAGGTATCGATGTTCTCCATTTTTAGGAGTGCCATGAGAGAGTGCATTTTGAGGTTTAGACTTCTAACATTGAGTAGCATTACCTTCAGATTTTGCATGCTTGTATCTGTTATGGTGGTGGTTTTGTCCTTTGAACCTTGCCTAAAAAAGGCACTCTAGGGGTGGCAAGAGCTTTCGCCAGTAACCTGAATCCCAGGGGTGACAGGCACAGACCATCTCTGGCAAAGCATCATGGTTTGTCTGTCATGTCATTCCAGGCAGACAAATACTGGATCCCTTTTGAATGACACCAGAAGCTTAGCCATTTGTTGAAGTCAATCATTTTGTCCTTATACTGTGGTATCATTCTGGGTGAAGGCAGGATGCTACTCAGGGCTAGGGTCATACCTGCCTGGGCCACATGATCTGAGAGTTCTTCCATGTCTCTTTTCATGTAGTCCAGGGAAGTATGTCTCAAGTCATTCACTCCAACATGGACAATGACAGAGTCATATTTGTACTTGTTGTGGAGTGAGTTGAGTGCATGCATTATGTGGTGGATCCTGGCACCCGATAGGCAGTTGACTGTAATTTTATCATTGTTCAGCCTGGTGAGTGGGACATCAGTGTGCCTGACTATAGAGTCACCTATGACTAAAGTGTTGGGTACGTTGTCTTGCCTTAGGGGCTGTTGTTGGGTGCCACACTGGTTTTGTGAGCTGTGTCACTTTGGTTGTGACTGGTGTTTGTGTTTCAGCTTCGGAGATTTAAGTTCCTAATACTCGAACAGCTAGAGAAGATCCCTTTCAATGGGGACTTCAATTCAAGATTAGAGAAAAAAGAACTTATCTGGCAGATACAACTTGAAGCAAGGCACCCTCCGGGTCTCAACTGCATGGAGACCATCACCCCAGTCCTGAACCTCAGGGCACTTAACCATGCTAACTACAACTAATCGGCTCCTAGTAAGATATGCTATCTATTTTTCTCACTGTTTTCTCACTGGTATAAGGCATAATGTATTAATTTTTTGAACATTAATTGTTTATAAGCAGAACTAAAATTGCAGTAAGTTAATGTATCAGCCCTCACAAAAGTTACAATTGTTAGCTCAACTTTTAACAATTTTTAATTCAAAAGGTAAAATTTCAATGTCAAACTACAGTTAACATTTTACAACCTAATGTACACTCTCCCTGATGAAGGAGTGGCAGACAGGCTACCTTCCTATCTGCCCCGAAAGCGCCGGACATCTCAGAATCTTTCTCAGAACCAAGCTTGCTTCCACTGTTTTGCAGATGGTAATGGCAAGTCTAAATTTAGAACTATAGTCAGTAACCCCAGAGTTTTACAGTTCAATTTTAATTTTAAATTTAAATTTAATTTTAAATTTAATTTTAATTTTTATTATTTTTTTATTTTTTGGTTAAATTTAAGTTTTAGTACAGTTTTTTCAAACATAGGCATAATCGTGACAAAGCAAAAGGCTCCAACGCATTGCTAGAGGTTAGGAATGGCACATATGAACAAGTAGCTGGATAATAAAAAAGAACTAAATAAGAGGAATGAGATGCTTCCAACCAGGTCCGTCTTCACCTTGTAGGCCTACTAGGGCCACACCCCCAATTAGTCACTTATCATTGGACATCTACCAACCACGCCCCATCCACAGTAGCATAAAAGCAGTACAGCAACAGCTCTCAGGTCATTCTGACCAGTGCTTGGGGAGCACACAAATAGTCCTTTTTAGGACTCACACATAGCAAAAGAACCGAAGATCTGTTCAAGAAGAAGGACAAGGGAGATCGACACAACCGCGGAACACCAAAGGACATAACAGCAGCTCTTCCCAGAGCCCATTGTGTCCATACACAAAACAGCTCTTTTCAGAGCTCACGTGGATCTGCACCTTACACCAAACAGCTCTTCTCAGAAGTCACAGTACACCAAACAGCTCTTCTCAGAGCTCACAGAGATCTGTAAAAGCTCTGGTAAGAGCAACCGGAGACACTTTGAAGAATAAAACAAAAAAGTTCTTATTAGAGCTACCACCAATACCCGAACGGGCATTCAAAACACAAATTGGCTCTTCTCAGAGCTCACAGAAATCTGTATCAGCTTCGGTAAGACCAGCCGGAGGCACAGACACAGCTTCGGTGAACCAAACAAAACAGAACTACCGCATCTGCCTGACAGGGCATTCAAAACACAAAACAGCTCTTCTCTGAGCTCATAGATATCTGTAACAGCTCTATATAGAGCTCCAGCTGCCCACAGTGCTAAAACAGCTCTTTTTAGAGCTAGCTCCACCACCGACTACACATGGAGATCTGTTCACCGTTTAGGATCAAGAGTTAAAGGCTTTGTAAAATTGGTTATCACTTCCCTCTGGGCAGGCATCAATCAGGATCGAAAACCCAAGAGGTCCATACCTATTTTTCTGGTTTTATAAATATATATATATATATATATATATATATATATATATATATGTGTGTGTGTGTGTGTGTGTGTGTGTGTGTGTGTGTGTGTGTGTGTGTGTGTGTGTGCGTGTAGATATACACAGATATACAGCTATGATAGGAAACAGCACACCAGAATGACATATTTTCACAGGCTATGCCGATGGAATTGAGGAGCCCAAGCAAGAAACATGAAACATGTCACATGACCTTTCACCCCCCCCCCCCCAGCCAGACACAGGAAACATATACACACAAGCCCGCAAACAATGTATATAGTCTACTGCTCCCCAGAACACAGGCAGGATACAACCGGGAGGGCGGTGCACAGTGCACACGTGAAATCTAATCTTGGAACACAGACAGGAGCGTCCCTTGCGGGATGCCCCAAAAATTGACATAAGACCAAAGAAAGGTGATATGCCAACATTTTTGGCTGGGGTGTGTACATACCCGGAATACAAGGGCGGGAAAGCCTGATGACTCATGGGTCGAGACAATGTATGACATGGGTTCCGTGAAGTGGAGAGTGGGCAACGTGTAGTGGTGTGTTCAGATCTAACCAGGACCCAGAGTAAGGTTGGATGCTGTAGAGGAGGTGCGGGTGGGGGAACTTTGGGTAGCTAGTTGTGGGTCTAGGTGTGCAGGTGTTGGCTGATGTGGGCCTATATGGACAGCCCCAGGGATGTAAGCAAAAGTGTTCATTGGGCAGAGGCGTCACCTAACGAGCAGCCACACCTGCTATGAGTCCCACTGAAGCAAAGTGTAATCTACATGGCAAGGAACGGAATAACCAGATGTAGATGTATATATGTAGAGGTATGTGTGTGTGTATATCTACCCATAGAGACATAGAGAAATACCTCTCTCTCTCCGTAGTACAAACGTATACATACAGAGACAGAATACGTATACATACCCACATATAGATATATACATATGCAGACACCCACAGACCCATATGTTGTTAGATATATATAGACAGCAATATATAAATATATACATGTATGCATACATATACAGATATATCTGTATATAGTAATGTGTATATATATATATATATATATATATATATATATATATATATATATATATATACATATAGATGTGACTGTATATATACACATGTATATAGCTAGGATATGATACAACAGTTATGAATTACATATATTCACAGGCAGTGCATATGGGGGTGAGGGGTCCAATCAACAAACGTGTAACACGTAGCATCAACCCATGCCCCCACCCCCCAGCTAGGCCGGTGAGACATGCAGACACACAATAAAAGTAAACACACCACTGCTTCCCAGACCACCGGCAGGATACTACTAGTGGGAGAGACCTGCCCAGTCTAATCTTGAAACAAAGACATCAATGTCCCTTGTGGGACACCCCAAAAATTACTGATAATCGGAGTCAGTCCATGTAATGATTCATCAAACCAGGCTGTAGAGGTACATGGACCAGTAGGTTGTGCAAGCCTGATAACCCATGGGTCAACACAATGTACGACATGTGTCCCGACTCGTGGAGAGTGGGCAGTGTGAAGTGGTGTGTTTATACCCCACCTGCCCCCACAGTAAGGATGAGTGCTGTAGAGGAGGAGCAGGTGGAGGAACTTTGGGTATGCAATTATGGGCATAGGTGTGCAGGTGTTGGCTGGCACAGTCATATTAGGACTGCCCTGGGGATGTAAGTAATATTCCAAAATGGGCATAGCTTACGCCCATACTTCTCAACCCCTAAGATCATCTCCACTGGACAGGACATAACGTGTTGGGGGAACAAATAGGGACCATACCTCTCAACTGTCCCTGATTTCTAGGGACATCCCTGATTTTGACTCAAATTCTAACTCTGTCCCACTTAATCCCTCCTAAAACTGGTGACTTTTGGAGGAAAGATGATGAATTACACATAATGAATAATGACAACAATTAAGAGTTATAAACTTCATTTACCTCAGAAAATGTGTATTAATTCATATGCTCTGAGTCTGTCAATGTGTCAAGTTAATAGCACTAATATTTTAAATGTGTGCCTGATTGTCCCTGATGCTGTCATGACTTGTCCCTGATTCAGCTGATATTTGCCCCAATTATTTGAGAGGTCTGATAGGGACAGAAAGCACTTATTCTACTTACAACCTTTGAAAGATGGTAGAATAATAGGTATGCAGTAGCATGACTCAGCTGAAGGATGTGGGTTCCAAAACCCTATTACTTGTTTGTATTGAATCATGCCATTTCCCATGTATTAGCCAGACAGATACAGATTGTAACAGGAACACACCAATAGTATGAATCAAACTCTGCACAGGCCGTGGATTTTGTACAGTCGAGCGGCATGCTTACGCCTAAGGGGCAGCCATTCCCGATACTGTAGGAATGTAATCCACTGTAATAGGCATCACAAGGTAATATTGTAGTCCTCATTCCCACCCAGGGGTATGAGTGTCAGATGCAAACACCAAATGCATTGCATTTGTAAGTGCAGGAGCAAGCGGGTGTAAGCCTGTTTGGCCACCGGTATGCAAGTATCACACTGGTGAAGCAATGTAGAGGCTAACTGAGTGTAAGAATCTGTAGCCAGAGGGTAGCATTGCTTAGCTCCGCGCAAACCCATGCACAACTGCTCACAACTGCTTTAAAGAGCCTTAATCACTCTGTACCCAACAGCTCATGTTCTGGCCAGCAACAAAAGAACCAGCCTCTGCAAAGCTAGAATGCAGGACCCCGTACATCACAGTAGTAAACCACTATGCCATGATAGCAATACATATAAAGGAGGTATCAGCAAACTAACCCTTACAACAGGGAAACAAATCAAATATGTGAACTGAATCTATGTACAGTGTAATGTTCTATAATCTGCCACAGACCATATATATTTGAAATGGAGTACTGCAGTAAACATAGAGTTGAGGTGTCACTGTAATAAGGTTCAGAAGTCCCCAGGACCCCATACAGTGTATGTACACATGAATTACGGATACCAGACACATATATATAGACTGTAATGAGTAAGACATTCATAGGTTCATAGGTTCATAGATTCATACTAGGCTATCTGCCCTAGGGCATTTATAAGCCTAGCCAGAGTGTGTTTGGCTTTTGCCACCCATTTTAAATTAATTTTGCTATGCCCTTTTTCGAGGTTAGTATACTGTGCCTCTGTCTAGCAGTGACACAGAAGTGATACTCGGGGTAAACCTACGATCTCCCATCCACTCATCAAGATTCCTCTTGAAGAGAGTCAATGAGGGACTCTGCCTAACCTGGACTGGGATTTTATTCCAGAGTGAAGGGAGCCTCTGGGTTATGAATCTGTCCCTCCAGCATGTCCTATTTATTTCAGTGCTGAGACATTGTTGACAAATGTCAGATATAATGCTAGATAACCAATAAGCAATGCTAACCTTCTCACAGCCCAACTAAGTAATTGTAAGCAATGTGTAGGGAAGCCAATACAATATGCCCACAGGTACACCTCTTTAAGCAGTGCCAACCTGAAGTAAGCATGTGTGCCCATAGCTTAGCCTTTTTGAAACCGGCCAATTACTGAAAAGTGCGGGAATCTGGCCCTACTTAAACTGAAGAGGTGGGAATATGCTCATAACTGGTTGTAGCATCCCCCTGCAGGCAGAATGGCTGGAGAGGGAGAATGAACTCACTTTAGAGCACAGTGCTGGGGCATTCAGGACTCCAAATTCATGGTATGGCTCCTGGTAAAGCAACATGACAGGAGACTACTGCATGGCCAGTACCAGGGCTCACAGTACAAAATGGAGGCCTGGGACAGTCTCGCCCATGACCTCACTAGTGCCACAGGTATCCCCCAGACTGGTGAGAAGGTCAGGCACCACCATGCAGACCTGAAGCGGCAGAGGGGGGATGTCCTGGAACAGTGGATCCAGGAAGCAAGGCAGATGCAGAATGCCCCAGAACTAAGTACTCCTTCTACTACATAGTTAATAATTGCCAAGCTTGTGTATACTATGGATAGGTATGGCTAAATATCACTGTACTTCTCTGACAGCTGCAGATGAGTGTGCTGTGAACCAGCAAACCTATGATGCTAGGCTGCAAAGGATGAGTCTCGTGGCAGGTTAGTAAATAGCCTGCATGTATTGTCATAACAAATAAATGTAAGAGCCTCAGAAAGCATTGTACCAGTATACAGAATTGTGTAATACGCTGCAAATAAAGGTGTAAGTAACCCCTGCATTGCTTCTGTTTACTATGCAGTCATATGTTGTTATATTGTTGCAGTTATTAAAAAGTACTGTTGTAGTAAGCAGTGCTACCCACACTGTGGTATGCAGATAAAATGTGTATGAAGTGCTGTATAACAATGTTGGAAGTGCAAACAG
>NW_025051382.1:0-12810 GCF_019279795.1 Protopterus annectens | reverse complement strand
AACAAGCTGTTATCTCTGGTTGCATTTTGAATAATGTTACTCATTTCGTCAGTCTCAGCCGCCTCCCTTGTGACTACACACATAGCTGCAATACCAGACATTCACTGGGGTCTCGGTACCCATAGATGCTCTCACACCATAGAATGTGTTTGGGATGGTTTTATTTAAAGAGCGCCCAGACCACCGGCTGTACCACTTAGGCTAACACAACTTTTTTGCACACTGCATGTGTGTAATAATAAATATGAAAAGATTTCTGAAATCCATTTAACTATATTTTGGTAACTGTTGTTGCTATTTTTCCTGTTTTATAAGTTGTTAGATTGTAAACACCCTGCATTATACTAACATGTTGCTCACTATTAGTCTGAATGTAAGGATGTGTTTGATAAGTGCTTATCTTGGGTGCCTCTGTATAGCAATAGTTCAAACATTGGTCGTGTTTATAATTTCTACACAGAAATAGTCCTTTGTAAAGGTTGTCTGTTTCTAGTGTGTTAGCATATTTTATACTTCCAGTTGAAATGGCTCTTGCCATTGTTTGTTAAATGCTTAATTTAATCTGAATAAGTGCCTTTTGCTTGAAATAGCCATAGACATTGCCCAGGTTTATAGTTAGTGAGTTGTATACATCCAACTGAACGTCCGCTCTTGCCAATGCATGGTAACCAAGCTAACAATACGGTTCAGATGCCTTAGCAATCTGCATATAGTACAGTCACCGAAAGGATGCATTTAATATGATGATTGTGATATTTAGCTGAATATTTATATTGCTGTGAAACTTTGACCTTATTGAGTTTGTCTTTATCTTGCCCAGCTTCCACCTCCTCCTTAGTCTATTCCCTATTTCAGTCCCTCTTGTGGTCCTTAGTAAGCCCATTTCTATACCGGCCCTCACTTTTTATTCTTTTCACTTCTTCTTTTACAGTTTGAAGGAGACCTCATCCAAATCCAATCTTTGCCCTCTTCCATCTCTACTCTGCAGTTTGCTCTGGCCTCATCCTCTGCGGAATTAGCAGCAAATCCACAGCTGAACCTCAAGCAAGAGCCTCTCCCAACCTACTCCCACAGTATAGGTGCCAGCCTCACAGCTATATGTTGTTATTCCTAATTGAAATTGTGTGTGTAATTATGTGGCTTGTACACTTGTGGGATTCCCGAGGTCGCCCCTACCCCCACCAGTCTACTTTCAGTTTTATATCTTAATAACCTGTGATATGCCATTCCACGCACCCTATTGGAAGGCCTCCCAACTCCCTTCCTCTAATAACCTAAGATCGACAACTTCCCAGCCAGTTTAAAACCAGCCAAGTCTCTCTACTTTAAGTCCCACTGGTTATGCCTCACAACTTACGACCAAGTATAATCGCTTACCACTCACACACAATTATTCAAAGGACTCTTCACCTTAAATCTCTGCTATCCCTTTAAACCTATTCTCCAAACACGCTTGTCCCTATAGATTGCCTGTGATAACCACATAGAATTGACCTGTGAATGATCATATATTCCTTTCCTCCTGCGATCTTAAGCTCAAACCTCATTACTTATTACCCACCATATCTGGGTATTTACTCATCATGTGGTTTGTGCTATTGAATATAGTGTGGCCTGGTTATTGCTACTCATGACTTTCTCTTAGAAACGCAGCACGCCTGATTGGCCAGGCCGCGTTCGGTTGTAACGAAGAGTACCACGGAAAGCGGTCCGGTCGCCTGACTTCCATTAGTATAACTCTCGTTTTAGGTCGATTAAACCACAGCAGTTAAATGTTAACATGAGGCGTTTGTGCACAAGGCAACGGAGATCCCCGCTGCTTTATTTTTAGTTGTGTCGGCCATGTTGTCCCATTTAACATAGCTTAAGATGTTTTGCAAGAACGAGAAAGGAACTTGTTGTTTTGAGTGTCTCGCCATGTTAAACCTTATTTAACACAGCGCAAATTACTGAAAAAGCAAACGGGAGGATCTCTTGCGCCTTCTCCGCTGCTTTTGCCCATTACTAGCCCTGATGTACCGCGCGAGGCGCAGGTACATCAGAACACATGGATCACTGTGACATCTCTTGTGAAGGGCAGTAAACAGGCATTATACTGAGTGCCATTATTTAAGAAAAGTGTAGTTTCTTTTCTTAAAATATCGTAGATATAATAGTAATAACCCACTTCTGGGTGTGGTGAAATACTAGAAATTTACCCACGGTTGGCTTTGTTTGGTCTCCTTCGGGCCGCACTGACCAACCAGCACGCCACACTCTTCGATGGAGTAAACTAACATTACCCATTTCAACTGACGTGAAGTTATTGCTATAATAAAAGTACCCTCTGAACTCTGTGCTATCGCTATTATTAGCTGCTTATGTTTGTTTTTGAAGTGTAGTGTTTATTGTTTCTTCTCATATGTGGAGCTTTTCTCCCCGGATCTCTGCTGAAAAGGGATATGTATCCAGTCGGACTAACCCGGTAAACAAATGTAAAATAAAAAAAAAAATAAATAAATCTTCCTTTTTAGTTACATAAGGTATCATTGCCTACACACACCACTAGATGGCAGTAGAAGTGCATGCAAAGCCAACACCTACTGCATAATCCCCCTTGTATAGATTAAAACTATTAACCCATGCACAAATAACTGCTAGTACAGCTTGCTGCCTTTTCTCTCTACTATCCTATATGTACCATAGGCCACACAGCTTGGGAACATAAACTCCTCACTCTCACTCAGTTTCCCACCAAAGGTTGCTGTTTTGCAGCCCAGTTATACACAGCTTACCTATAATTGTAATATGTGCCTGGCTGATTTTTTCTTTTCGGCTCTCCTACCTCTTCCTACTGGTTAGCTCCTGCTCCATTCACCCTTGCTGTGCTCGGACTCACTCCACCCCCTATCCTACCCCCTATAATACTTCCCCAATTAGATTTATACTTATCCTCAACCCCACCTAGCCACTCTTCCTCCAATCACAAAACTCCACCTCCACACACCTCCCACCAATCATCTCTATCTATGACACACTCCTCTTCTCGAACTCTCTTCCCCTCTTTCCCAAACCTTTTTCCTCCCCCACTCCACACCCTTCCTCTAACCTCACCACACCAGCACCCGCTACAACTGCCCTCCCCGATAATTCAAATATACCAGTCTTGCACCTTGTTTCTCCTCCCTCCACCACTACTCTTACCTCCCATGGCTCTCACAGCTTTCACCATAGCCCCTTTCATTCCAACTTTACTCAGCCATGTCTCTTACACTGAACATTTTTCTTCTAACGCTTACTATCTACCTTTCTCTTTTTCTAAAACTATAATTTCAAACGCATTACACACCTCTCACACCCTCCCCTTCCACATCAACCCACTCACACAACCTCCCCAGCTACTCTGCCATCATCTCCTGTCTTTATAGTACAAGCTTAATATTACTAAAGAAATGAATCATCCTCTCCCCAAACCACAACCATCCTTACCACCACAATTTCAAGTACTTCCAATACCAAAAAAAGAAAACCATACCTACCTATATCCCTGCACTCAGTGAACTAATCCTTTGTGGGGACATACACCCTAACCCTAGCCCTCTCCTCCCTCTCGCAACTCCCCCAACTCCACAAAATCCCTAAACTTCACCACAATTAATCTCCAAAGCATCAGAAATAAAGTTCCCCAACTGCATGCATGGCTAACTCAACATAAACCAGACTTTACTGCCATCACTGAAACCTGGCTAAAACCATCCATCAAAGATTCTGAATTTCTGCCCCCAAACCAATCCTGCCTTAGAACTGATAGACTACAAAAAAAAAAAAAAAAAAGGTGGTGGCATCGCCTTACTATTCCCTATCTCCTTTACAGTAATCCCATATTCCAAACCAGTGTCCCTCTTTTCCACTGCAGAGCTACTTGTTACCTTCCTAAAATGTAACAACTGCAAAACCCTTTGCATAATAGTCCTATACATTCCCCCAGGCAATAATACTCCCATTCTTGAAAACATTTTTGTCTGGACAACAAGCAATATAACAAATGAAACCATCATCCTAGGCAATGCCAACATTAACTGGCTAGATATATCCACTAAAAATCCCTCTACTGATATTAACCTTTACATCTGTAAGCAGCTAATCTCTGATATCACGAGACCTAATGCAAAGGTAAACAAAGGCTCTATCTTGAATTAGATCTTGATCTCTGACCCAGAAAAAAATACCACCTCAGGGACTCTACTAAATAGTATCAGTGATCACTCTCCAGCATTCATAATCCCCAAGGCTGCCTTCATACCAAACGTCCACCAATATAGATACAGCAGAGACCTATCCCATTTCTCCCCAAACACCTTCAATGACATTCTGCATAAAACCAATTGGAGCCCACTAAATTTTCTCCCAGTTAACAAAGCTGTAGAATTTTGTAATTCTACATTTTTCAGGATCCTAAATAGTCTAGACCCACTTCAGTTAAAAAGGATTAAGTGAAAACATGCAATTCAGCTTACAAAGTCCACAAAGCAAGTAATGTCCACGAGGGACAAAGCTTGGATATCCTGGCAAAAAAAAAAAAAACACTGTCTAATCTCAATCTATATAAACAACTCCGCAATGAGTCCAAATGCCTGTTATCAAAAACGAAAAAGAATACTTCCAGGCCATCCAAGACCAACACAAACTAAACCTCAAGAAATTTTGTGGTGCAATCAGCTCCCTACTTCACCCTGGATCTAACAACAATCCTTGCCCAAACCCAGAAAAAATTCCACCTCAAATAGCCTCTCTCTTTAATAATTACTTTATCGACACCATAAAAAACTTACTAACACCTTCCCACATACTAATGCCAACTCACCAAGTACTCCACCTTTGCACTCACCTACAAATCATCTACCTTCCTTCACACTAACACACATTCCCACATCCATTATTAAAAAAACTTCTTCACAAACTCAAGCCCTGTACTAATGCCCCTGATAACTTACCTGCTGAATACTTACAACTCTCAGCCTCCTCCATTGCATATCCTATCAGCATCCTCCTCCTCCTCCTAAACAGGTCCATTCAGGAATCTTGCATACCTGATATTTGGAAAAAAGCATTTATTCTACCACCTCACAAAGGCGGCAATAACCCTGATATCTCAAATTTCCACCCTATTGCCATTCTCTCCCCAATTTAAAAAGTTCTAGAGAAATGTATCCATATCCAACTTCTCAGTCACCTGATACAACACCAAATCCTCTCTCCCACTTAGCATGGTTTTAGGCCAGGACATAGTACTAACACAGCCCTCATTTCATTTCTTGACACGGTAAACACAGTATGAGATGCTGGAGACTTAGTCTCACCATTATTTCTAGATCTTTCTAAGGCATTTGACACCATATCACACTCCCTCTTGCTTAATAAACTCATTAATCTCAGGCTATCTCCTCCTGCCATACAATGGTTTACTAACTATCTCAACAACAGGCAGCAATCTACTAAATGGCTACACGCTTCCTCCCCTTTCATGACCACAAACACAGCCATTCCCCAAGGATCAATACTTGGCCCCCTCTTATTCAGCATATATTTGTCAATAACTTTCATTCCTCTCTCATCTATAGCACAGTCATCCAATATGCAGATGACTCAACTATCATCTGCTCTGCTAAATCTTCCCCCACTTTACAGCATCTCACCCAAGAAGCATTTACTTCCATGGAAACCTGGATGTCACAGAACCATCTCACTCTCAACCCCAATAAAACAAAACTTTTAATATTTACCCCCCACTAAATTCAGCTCTGTTGACAAGTCTCTATTCTCCATTCACTCCCAAAATAACACCATTATTGAAATTGACCCCAGCACCAAATTACTAGGAGTCATCGTTGATGACAAGTTAACATTCAACCTGTACATTTGCAGTAACATCAAAAAAAAAAAAACATCAAAAACTAGGTGCCCTGTACAGGTACAACTATTTTCTCAGTCTCTCAGCTAAAAAGGCTCTGGCCTCTTCCTTCCTGCTTCCAACACTTCTCTATGGTGCTCCTATCCTCATAAAACTGCAGTCCTCCTTGCAAACAAAACTAGACTCTTGTTATAACAAAGTCACCAAATTTGCTACAAATGCTAAATATCTTACCCATCATTGTTCTGCTCAGCATCAACTTAATTGGCTAGAATCCCAACACTACCTCACATTCTTACAACTAACTACAGCTCATAAGCTCATCTACCATCCAGAAACTTGCCTTTCCCTCTCTTCCATTCTGTACATTTATCATCCAAACCAGCACCTAAGGTCCGAAAACAAAATGGTACTATCCATTGAGAAACCCAAGCTCTCGGCCGGCCAAATGTTGTATTCCTACTATGTATCTAAAGCATGGAATAATAAAAACTCCCTCAAACTGCATCTATCTTCTAAATGGCTATGCCCCTGTTCCCAAACACACAACAACAACTCTTGACTTCACCTCCCAGTGCTATACCTCTAACTATCACATCATTTCCATCCTTCTCCCTGTCACTTTCACTGGGCCTGTCAAACCTCCCCACTTATATCCCACTCTGTCTTTCACTCTGTGATTAATCTCCTCACAGCTATACACCTGGAGTTTATTACTTTCTTGTGTACTTGAATCTATCCTATGCACCAATGTAAATAGCATTCACAAACATCTCGGAAATTATGTCTGTCTTTATTTGTACATATCAATGCTTTTATTTTTCTTTATTCTGGCACTGTTACTTCTATTACACAAAGTCATGCAATATAATTGTACTATATGATTTTTATATGTCAATGATTGTATTTTCTTCTTACACCATTGCTTCTATTTACCAGTCTCATGCAATGTAACTGTACTGTATGGTCTTGTTTTTCCATCTAAGGGATTTTACTCTTAATTGTATGTATCTTTGTGGAACTTTTCTCCTGGGCCTCTACTGAAAATGGGCTCTTTTCAGGCCCAGTGGACTTTCCCGGTTAACAAATGCAATAAATAAATAAATAAAAATAAATAAAAAAATGCGAAAGAGGAGTGACCCAAAGACTGAACCTTGGAGTATATTACTAGTTACAGGCAGGAGCGGCCTTAGGTAAACTGGTGCCCTAATCAAAAGGGCTCCACAGCTCCCCCCCCCAAAACCACCTGGTGCCCCCATCCTGGTCTACCTACACCAAATAAATACTGAAAAAAATGCCCCTGCTAGAGCAGCGCCCTAGGCAGCTGCCTAGTTGGCCTATGCCTAAGGCCAACTATGGTTACAGGTTCTTTAGAGGAGTAAGAGCCACCCACCCTAATTTCCTATGCAACATTTGTGAGCCAGTTTGATATCCACTAAACTGTATAGGTTCATAGGAGATTACTAGGCTAATGACTTAAGAACTCTTACAAGCCTAGCCAATATAACCTAATCTTACCCAAAATATGGCTTCAGGGCAAGAGGATGGCATGGATTTGACGAAAGCCTGTGCATTGGGTATCTTAAAGACTGCCCCTGTCCATAAAGGACATAGGCACTACCTCAAGTATGGACTTGCAATTCCCCGTCCATTGATTCAAACTGCTTTTGAAGAGGGCCAGGAAAAGGCTCTGCTTATTGTGAATAGGAAGCCTGTTCCAAAGAAGGGGCAATTTCTGAGACACATATCTTTCTCTCCAGCATGCTTTGTTTGAGTTACTGACTATGTTTAGATCTCTAGATCGGATGACCCTTGTGCTGTTTGGCTTGTGGATGTGTAGCAGCTTCATCAGGGTCAGACAAAGGTCACCCCTTAATAGTTAGTAGGAGACACAGTAAAGGGATAGTGCGTTTAGTCTATCCACATAGTTCATGTTACTTGCGCCCTGTATTTTCTTTGTGAGGAATCTCTGAGGTCACTCCCGCTGCTGTAAGTGCCTTGTCAAGTACAAGCAAATGTTGCATTGTACTAGATCATTGGTCTGAGGGCCAAGTACAGCGGGACTATACTTTCCTTGGATCTGGATGCCATACCTTTGCTTATAAGTTGTGCCACATAAAAGGACTTCCTCACCACTGTGGAAACATGGTGGTGAAAGTTCAGGTTACTATCTATCTGTGCTCCTAGATCTCTCACCTCTGAGCCTACTCTTAGAGGTGTGTGCTATTGATTTAATTTGCAGGGGTATTTGACTTCCCAAAGGTTATGATAATACTTTTTTTTGCATTTAGTTTTAGGTCATGGTTCTAGCACTAATCATTTGTCTGATTTAGATGTTCCTGAAGGATATCTACATCACTGGGGGGTTCAGTGATTGGCCTCAGCTTGCATTTGTTGGCAGACTTTGTCATCCAGAGGCCTTCCACATTAGCCTTGACTTCAGAGATGTATATTCCAAACAAGAGTTGTCCCAATACTGAGCCCTGTTGAGCACCACTTGTAATTGGCCTCTTGCTGGATCTGGAATCCAATTTTAACCACGTGTCCTGTTCATGTGCTAGTTGGTTATCCATCTGGTGATGTAGGGATTTATGTGTAGTTTTGTGAGTTTATTTATAATATGTGAGTGGAAAATTGTGTCAAATGCCTTTGACTGGTCAATGTAGGTGATATGTACTGTTTTACTCTTATCCATGGCCTTAGTGACTTTCTTAAAGCAATCCACTAAATACAGTCAGCGTGATCTGCCCTTGACAAAGCTTAATTAGGTTGGGTCCAGTGTTTGGAGGCTTCCTATGTCATTATTTATCAAGTCCATAATTATTCTTTCAATGGCCTTACATAAAGGGTTTTCCAATTAGCAGGGATAGTTTATCTATGCCACTTGAGTGTGGAATATTGTTGAATACCTTTGCAAGGTCTAAATGTGTGACGTGTACTGATTTGTCCTCATCTATAGTTTTAGTAACCTTCTGAAAGAAGTCAGCCAGGGTATGTAGTCAGGATCTGCCCTTGAGAAATACAGACTGGCTTGGGTCAAGAATTTGTAGGTTAACTATGTTCTTATTTACTAATTCCACAATGATTCCTTCCATAGCCTTAAACATAAGGCTGGTCAGACTTATGGGTATAATTTCTCATGTCCACTGATGCCCACCTTTGGGTATGGGGATGACAGTTAATTTCCTCCATTTGTCCAGCACACAGTCTGTTTGGTGGCTGACACTGAATAGCATCTGTAGGAGATCTGACAAATCTCTTTTCAGGTTCGATAGTGTGAAGGGACATTGTGCTCTCTACATCCCACCCAAAATCTTTCATGAACAAGTTATTCGGCCACATAGAAGCAATGTTCTTGGCTTTGGATAGCGCCTTGATGACTTGTTCATGAAAGATTTTGGGTGGGATGTAGATGCAAGAATGATATCTGTGATGTAGGAAGAGAAAAGGAAGTGAGGTTTGAGCTATATTTACCTGCAAGTAGATGAGCTATGTCATCTGGGTCTGAATACCTGATATCTTACACCGTTAGCTATGTGCAGTGTTTGGTATCATTTCTAAGGATTGTAGCATAGGTTGAGAAGGCTTTGTGATTATCCTTACCCTAGGTGGCTATTTTTACCTCATATCTGGCTTTGGTTGATTTGATCAGGGTCTGGAGTCCCCTGTTAATTTTATCAAGAGCTTTTTTTAGCATATTGAGAGCTACATTTATTTTTACATACAATATATATATATATTTTCTTTTTCTATAGAGCCTGTTTATGGGTTCCACCATATGGGTTTGTTTTTGAATCTGATATATTTGCTTTGCAGGAAGATGGATGTATCTATGCAGCTATTCTCATGTACAGAGAATCGGGGAGTAAAGGATTCTGAATAAGAAGCAGGATCATCAACTTAGAAGGGGACAATGAATTTAGCTAGGTCATACCTCAATTTCAGTAGATTACTCTTGGCATAATCTCTGGATACTGAGGTATCACAGAATGTTTTTGGCTTTAGTCTTAAGGTAAATGTGACTGATTTCTGGTCCAGGGATAGAGTTACAACTGGGAGGAAGCAGAGCTCTCCAATACTGATGGAGACCAAGTCCAGGAATTTTTTGCCTGTGATTGGGTTTGTAGACAAATTGTTCCCAACAATTTGCATTAAAGAAGTCCAAAAAATCTCTGGGCATACAGGTTGTAGGATTTCTATGTCTCACAGTTAATGGAGAAGTAGTTAAAGTCCCCTGTGAGAATGGAGTTATACTTAATGCTTAGGGATGCCACACTAATTGGGTAAGAGTTCTAGGCAGGGGGGAACTAGAGGAGATCCTATAGTTAGCCATGATGTGATAAGAGGTCTTATTAATGGTAAGCTAGATATGGAGAAGTTTCATATCATTATTTTGTCTATTTGTTCAGCCTTCACATATGTCATCTTGAGATGCTGCCATTCTTCTTTAGATCCACCAATGTCTTCTTCTTTCCGAGGCAGTAGGGCTATAAATATTTTGTTGAACTCTTTATCTTTACTTCATCCTAATTTCTTCAGATTAGTACTCGCGGTGGTGGTGCTATGCGGTAGCTGTTATGGTCGACTCACAGCATGACATTTGTCCCGCTCTCGATTCTCAGCTAAAGCGTCTTCTGTGTGAAGACATGCGTGGAAGGGGCTGCATCGCTGAAGGTTGTGCATCCAGAGCTGGTAACTTCGAACGTAAAAAATCTTTCTACCAATCATTAGCGTGGACTGAGTTCAGCTTGTATTTTACCTTACTCCCTCAACCGGGAAAAAGCTGAAAGACACAAACAAATTATCTGTTGACATTAGATCCTTCTCCTGACTAGTGCTTGCTAAGCTGTTCTCTCTTGGCCACTAGTGGTTTATACACTGAAGGCTATCCATTTGACCAGGATGACCTTGCAGTCTTCTTTTTTGATCTCCCCTGCCCTGTCCATACAAGGAGGAAGTCTGCCTGAGTACTATGGTGACTCCTCTTATAGGTTCATAGGTGTGTACTAGGCTAACGACTACAATGACATTTTAAGCCTAGCCATGCATCCCAAATCTCTGACATGTTCTGGTACCCTTGATAAGTGTAAGTAGAGGCTAGAAAGGGGAAACGTTTAAAAGCAGAGGCCTGAGAGATAAAACATTTATAGGCTGCCTGTGTTCTTTAGAGACATCGGTGCCAAACCAGGAATACATTTCTTGTTCCCTCTCCAATTGTCCAAGTTATACTTGAATTGAGTAAGGGAGGAACTCTGCTTCACAACCTTCAACTCAGAAAGGTTAGAAACAATAAAAACTTTGACCCTGCCAAATTCCAACAAGAACTAAACTCATGTAATTGGTCTATTCTAAAACACCTCCCCTTAGAGGAAGCAGTAGCATACTTTAACAACAAATTCCTTGAGATCCTTGATTTGCATGCACCCTGTTCTGTTCAAAGAGAACCAAGGCAAAAACTGCACCATGCTGCTTTCTATAGAAGCTCCAAACTCAAAATTACCCTTAGAAACAAAGCATGGCTTTATGCATGCTATTCTAAAGACCCTCAAGATCACATTAAATACAGGCAACCAGGAAACTAGAACCAAAAATCAATTTTACGCTAAGACAAAAACAATACTACTGTAATTTACAGACCAGTAAATCAAAATAACCCTCAGAAGTTTTGGGCAGGTTTAAATAATCTACTACATCCTGGACAAACTTCAACCCCAATCCCTGCTGCTACTATTGATAAAAACCCCTGAAGATGTTTCTAATAGTTCTTTTAACCAATTCCTTTACTGAGACAATTCAAGCCCTAGCTAGCCAACTACCTCCTAGCTCCCCTGGTCCTGAAAGTATAGCACCCCTAGAAAACCATTACTTCATGCGTTCAGCTTCCAACCAGCTACAGCCATTTCTACTTATCCGCACCTTGATCAAAAATTAAAACCCACTACACTTTCTGCTGGTCAACTCCCGCGTCGCAGTACCTACAAAAATCAGCTGATGCTATTGCTTACCCCTGCCTCAATACTAATCAATCAACCATAGTAGAAGCTAAAATTCCCACCATTCCTAAAATATCCTATGTAATCCCCACTTCACAAAGGAGGCAGCTTCACTGAATTCTCCAATGATAGGCACAATAGCTATTCTTTCCACTTGCAAAGATTATGGAAAAATGTATTCATAGACATCCATGCACCACCTAATCCAAAATAAGCTTTATGGCAGACACTCAGCATGGCTTCCTCATTCCCTACCACAGCACTGGTTTCCAGCCCTCCTAGCCTTTACTAACACCATAAACCATAATCGCGAAATAATAATTATATATCCTCAGCCCTCTTTTTGGATCTTTCCAAGGCATCTGATATGGTTGATCACCAACTTTAATCCACACCTGAAAACATTCTCTGTCTAGATACTTGGAGCCCTCCAATGGATTCAATCTTACCTGAATGGTCGACAGCAGGCTGTCCGGGCTGGCAGAACAAACTCTCTAACCTTCTACCTAACACCTCTAGGAGTACCACAAGGCTCTATACTAGGGCCCTTGCTGTTCTCCATCTTCATGCCAATCCACCTTTATACTGTCATCCCAAAAAAAAAAAAAAGTCAGGCTGTATCCACATATGCTGATGACTCTCACTTCCCTGATTTGCTCTCAGCCACATCTCCAGTAGAGTTATGGTCAGCTACCCAGACCACCTTTAATGACAATAGAAAACTGGCTTCTCTGGAACATCATGTCTGATCCCTAAATCCCAAAAAACTAAAATGCTGTTATTTTCACCAACACATAGGGTTCACCGCTTCACCTTTACCATAAAAAATCAAATGATGGCACAATAATCTCCCCTGACCCATCTACAAACTATTAGGTGTCATCATAGACAATAATCTCAAATTTGACCTACATGTTAACCAAACTT
>NW_025051381.1:0-12256 GCF_019279795.1 Protopterus annectens | reverse complement strand
TATAATCACTAAAGCCAATAACATGGCCTCATCGTGCCCCAGTATCATCCAAGATGCCTGCTGAATAGTCTAAAATAGAACTTAACAGGACACTTGGAGTCATTATTTAACTGCAGTCTTAAGGGAGTACAACAGGTTTCTCTAATGTATTCCTCAGCTTCATGGCCCTTTTCCTCCCTATTTACATTGTCCTCTGTAAAGCAACAACAATAAAGCATTTACAATTTTTATAATTCCACTTACTTCTGTAACAGAAGCCTACCTTCTCATACTGCGATGGTTTCACTTACAAAATGATTCTCTCAAGTTTGAATAAAGCTTGCTGGAGTGGAGTCGCCCAATTACTGACATCATCGAGGCCAGGCAGTGCAGGTACTTTTTTTTTTTTTTTTAATCAGTTCCCTCCCCCAAAGTGACATCACCACAGCCATCATCTGATTCTAACTAAAATAATAAGATCCACCCATTCTGTGATGTCATGGCTCCCTTGTCCTTCCCCCAGCCTGAGTGCTCAAATACAAGTGCAGGAGGTAGGGTACTTCTTTTTAGCATTGTGTTTCCAGTACGCTGTATTTCCCTATTGGAAACTTGTGTGAGTCTCTTTCTGCCTCAGCTTCCCTCATGGATTTATACTGGTGAGTATGATGTTTTTTGTAGAAATACATTGTTTGACAGCAAAGTATCAGTATCTCTTTAATGGGGCATCTTCATTTCTCCTGGCTTTTCGTCGTGCTGCATAAGTTCACACGTGCATCCAAAAATGTTTAAACATTGCTTGTTTGGGTCCTGCTGACCAAACAACTGCTGTGGATACATGTATGTACTTGGTATTGAACTGTGGTGCTTTAGTACTGTACTTTTTTATATTTATTTGCCTTTGCTGCAGCATTCCAGCTGTTCTGCGTGGTGTTGGTTGCAAGTGGCAATTATTACTATAAAGTTGTCTTCTTTCCAAAGTTATTTACTCTAACTTTCCTAAAGAGCAGTACCACTGACTACCTTAAAGATTTCCTGTTCAATATGGATAGTGGCTGTGCCGTCTTGTAATCTGTTCAGTGAGAAGTTGTAATGAAAAAACTTGCTGTCCATTGTCTGATGCATTAGTCTCACTTCAATCTGCAAATTGCCACTGTTTTACTCCTTTAATGCCCTGTACTTCTTTTTTTTTATGTAATTTCCTTTCCTGTGGCATTCCTTTGCCAGCTGTCCCATGTGGTCTTGGTTGCCAATAGCAACCGTTCTTCTTTATGGCCCTGTGATGTCTGAAGTTTTGTGTGTGCATGACTGTGCGATTACGAACTTCCAAGCCATTATTTTACTCTCGCTTAGCTGTTTACTTTTTTTTTCTTATTTTATACTCGCTAAACAGCTTAGCAAGTGTAAACTAATGGTTTGTTAGATCGTAATTGCATGCTTACAATTACACAAAACACTCGATTATGTTGCTCTGCTTCTCCCATCGGTTATTTGCCACCTACAGATTTTTTTTATCTAAAATATGTCTCTCTGCAAACATAAGGGTAGTGGGTTTGATTCTTGTGTTGTTTGGACAGTGATTGCAAGTGCGTGGGGAGAGAATGAAGTGTGTGTGTATGAATGTAGGAGTGCCTGCGTGTGTGTATGACAGAGCGATCAGTAAAGGAATGCATGGAGAGTGTGTGTATGACTTTTGAAGTGCCTGCGTGTGTGTATGAGAGAGCGATCAGTAAAGTAAGAAACTCCTGTTCATAAAAAATAAAATGCACCATATTAACAGTTTTTATTTACATGTTGTTGTTTGTCTTTCGGCTTTTTCCCGGTAAGGGGGCACCACAGGGAAACTCCGGTCCGCTAATGATTGGCAATAGATTTTTACAAAATGCCGAGGTGCCAGCTCGACCCCCAACCTTTAACGAAGGCATGCCCATTTACGCACGCATGTCTTTTGAACGCTACCCAACCATGGGGAGGACATGCAGACTCCACACAGAAAGCACTCCCAAGCCAAGCTGAGAATTGAACAGGAGAACCTCTTGCTGTGAGGTAACAACGCTACCGCCATACCACCGCAGCATACCAACACTTTTTAAATTACTAATCTTAAAACCCTTAGAAAGGCAGTTATCATTTAAGGAGCTACCTATACAAGGGATTATAATTTACCATGCCTGGGAAACATCTTACTACTTTTGCGTTTCAGTATGGTGACATGTTGTATATTGCCTTAACTTTATTTAGATTTGGTGACCCTTCCTTCCTTGAACATATACTACCATAAAACACAAGAAATGATGTATTAAATTTGCATTTCAGTTTAATGTCAAAATTATTTGCATATTTGTTTCTGTGTTTTGCCACAGACTGCATCGTCAAAGAAAATGTTAACATTCAGAATGCCTGGGATAAAATATATTATACATCTGAAAATTTCTGCAACCAATCTGACAACCCAAATTAAACTCCTGTATCTTCTAAGGCCTTTGTGATTAAAAATGTATTTGTTATTCTGTTCTTAGGATTCACCTCCATTTGGTAGTAACCTGCCTTCACATCCATTTTGCTAAAAATAGTAGCACCATTCAACATAATGATAATGTCATCCAAAGTGCTTTCCCTCAGGATGGCTTTATTTACCATACATATATCAATGCTACAGTCATAGTGCAGGTGTGTTTTGGCATAGGCATGGTATGCAATGGATAGCCATTCACTCCAACATCAAGAACTGACCAGCCATTGTCACAATAGCACAGGCATCTGGTATCCCACAGCAGTTCTATTAATTTAGTTTTGAATGCTTCCAGATTGCTTGGATCCCTAGCTACTCCTGGGAGATTATACCGGCTTGTTGAATCCAGTTTTGAGAATGCATGTTTTCCTGTGATTGTCTTGAAACATGATCTGATAAGTATTAAGCCATCTTCCTGACTGTCTCTCAGAAAAGAGTTTGGTTAATATGTAGTTTGGATTTTAGAGGTAGACAAAGTCCCATTTTAATAATTTCTATATCTTTGAACCAAGTAGAAAGGTCATTCTTTCATTGATGGGTAGCTACTTGAAGCATTGGAGGAAATAGCAAAGATGCATATTTGGTTCTGCAAGTAATTCAAATCTACATATCTTTGTAAAAGTAACAGTACAAGTGTTATTTGTATTTGTGGAGCCCATGCTCAGTTTTTGGGATAAGTATGTTTATAGCACAAGACATTTGGCTTTGTGCACATGCTGGAGGCGAGAAGGTATGAGAGCTTGTAGCATAAATTCAGTTATTTAAGGTTCCGCTAATAGTATCTGTATGGTTTGTTAATAAGATAGTAGGATCCAATGTGATCCTGGATATTTTTTGCTCTGTTACTACAGGCAGCATATTGCCTGATGTGTCAGTTATTGTCAGGTGCAGAGTTTTAGCAAGCTATTATGGGATGCCAAAGAACATTACATTTGATTTTCTCTGACTAATAATCAGCATAGTATCATGTGTGCATTGGCAGATCCTTGCAAAACTTATTCTGAGTTTTTGCATAGGGTGTTAGTGTTTTTACTTGGTTTTAACAGCAGATGATAATCAGCATTCATTCTTATATTGAGCTGTGATTTCTTGTGCCACAGATGATGACCTGTAGCTTGCTCAGATATTGTAAGGGACACTCTCCAGTTATTTGCATGTGGGTAAATGCCTGAGTGTCATCCGGTTTGAAAAATATTGAAGAATACTAGCTGCTAATTAAGACTGAGACACATTTCCACCTTGTGTCCCATTCTCTTGTGCCTCATGGTCTACATGTGTACAAGGCAATTTAGCCTTGCACTGACAGAGTACATTCTGTGGCTTTAAACCATGTCTGTGTAATGTCACAAATCCGATGTTTCTGCATTCTCTACAGAGCTTGTAGGTTGTGCAGTTTCTTCTGAATTCCTTCTGATTGTATTTGCATTGCCATTATTTTTGTCACTGTCTTGACGTGAAATCTGTTTTCAATGTGTAATTGTTTTGTTTAGCATATGGTCATCAGTGGTTGTGCTACAGCACTTGAAAGCAGTGGTAGCAGGACATCGGTGAGTATATTTGCTTTTTATGCATATGGCTGTGGGTTTTACTACCGCAACCTGTAGATGGATAGGAAATCATAAGTTGTACTCTAATGTTGGGTGCTGTAGTCATGACTGTCTTAGTTTCTTTGGTTTTCCATCCATTCCCTATTGCAATGTTATTTTGTTACTGTAACCTAGGCAATGCATTCGTCAAAGGCAGTAGGCACATAATCTGTAGATGAAACACTGAATTGGACATTGCAATGGATAATTCAGATCTGCCTTATGCAAGATATGCAAGGCAGCAGTTAAGAGACTACAATACAAGGTCAGACCATTGAGATGGCACCATTTTTGAGCTTTTACCCCTGGATGCCGCTGGAAACATCCGTAGTGTGCTCAGTCAAACTAACCAGGTAAACAACCGGATAACAAAATATTTACTGCAACTTGCTAAAAAAGAGCAAACCTCTACAGGTAGCCAGTAAAGTGAATCAAACCAAACAGCCAGAGAATCATGGAAATTTGTTTATACAGGAGAAAATCTTAATTACATCTGGTAACAGGTCATGTTACATTTCAATATGTTCATTTTATTCAGTAGTAGTGTAGTAACACCGATGTTTGGAAACACAGAAATTTGGTATGCATACTTGTACAATCTGCATGGCAAATGATGCTTAGGTGGTGTATCGCTTGCATACTTCTCTGTTGTATTTGCACCAGATACTGTTAGTGTGCAGTGCGGGAATAGAAAGATTAAAACATTACCCTGGTATCAGAGGTGGCAGTGCAACATATTCATAGTGGCTTAACATGAGAGTAGCTCTAAGCAAGCACCGTGTGAAACCTGAACAAGCACCTAGAATTATTCATTGCAGCTTCCACACCTTAAATCTGAAAATGAATTCACATACTCACATGAACAGGAGTAGCTGCATAGTAATGGCTAAAGGTGTATGGGCATGTCAGGTGGTTACTACACTGCAAAACTGGTATGTAATGGTGGAGATATTTGGAAGGCATGAGCAAACACATCAGTATATTAAAGCCATAGCACCAATTGCACTGGAGGCTGGCAAATAGATTTAGTAAGGGATTTTGTCCATGCACAAATATTTCCGAAGTGATTCTTTGCAGTGGCATCCATTATCTGATTCAAGGTAAATTAACCTTGATGTCCTTTATTTAAAAAAAAATCAATAAAAAATGTACTTTGTTATAAGTGACTTCTGGACACAAGAAAAAGGAAGGGGAAAATATAGCAATGTGGTTTGTATGTACAAAGACAAATCCAGGGACACTGCAAAAGGTTTTTTTGCAAACTAACCAGTGGAGTAAAAACATAAGAAGGCAAACACTGCATAACAACACACTTTGCACATGTAAATCTCAATTTTTAACAAGGTGGAAGCATGAAGTGATACCTTAACACTTAAATTAATAAAGATCTAAACTGGTTAATAGTATAACTGTTTTATTCTTTAGCTCCTTGGTGCAAGACCTTACTGGATGTGAATACAGTCAAGTAAGGCCATGGCTATAGTGCAGCAAAAAAATGTCCCCTCTAACAAAGGAAATGCTAGAGCAAAGATTAAATTACATGAGTCAAGCACCCTGCTGAGATCTGCCAATCAATGGAATTACCAGGTCAAATTACCCTCAGGACTATGACAGCTAAAAAACTAGAGGTACTGTCCGGTTCCCCCTGCTTGGTCGCATCTCCCTGGCTAAAGGAAGCCCCACTAAAATCCACACACAAGTGGCACCCAGGCCCCAAACGTTGCCCCAAGGACTACAACCGGGTGCGAATGCACTGATCTGTGAAACTCAACGAAAACTACACACTACAAGCAAAGGAACCTCTATTCCTAGTAAAGTAACCACTGGGACATTAGACCAATTGTACTCACAATCAGCTGCCTTTAAGACCTGGCGGACTCCTGGCGGTCCTAGACTGACGTCAGTGAGTTTTCATAAGCTCGAACATTTTTCCGCCATTTCTTTAAATTTTGTAAACTAGAGGTACTGTCCGGTTCCCCCTGCTCGGTCGCATCTCCCTGGCTAAAGGAAGCCCCACTAAAATCCACACACCGCGTGGCACCCAGGCCCCAAACGTTGCCCCAAGGACTACAACCGGGTGCGAATGCACTGATCTGTGAAACTCAACGAAAACTACACACTACAAGCAAAGGAACCTCTATTCCTAGTAAAGTAACCACTGGGACATTAGACCAATTGTACTCACAATCAGCTGCCTTTAAGACCTGGCGGACTCCTGGCGGTCCTAGACTGACGTCAGTGAGTTTTCATAAGCTCGAACATTTTTCCGCCATTTCTTTAAATTTTGTAAACTAGAGGTACTGTCCGGTTCCCCCTGCTCGGTCGCATCTCCCTGGCTAAAGGTACGATAACGCAAGTCAATTTAGCTGTAACCTCATTTCGCTGTTTATGCTTTTTCCCACAATAAGATCCTATTGCTTTAATCAGGGCTTATCCATGTGTTAGTAGTGGTCTGTTTACATTAAGATTACTTTGAATGGAATATTGCTTTTACATGGTCGTTGATGACTTTAAACTACTGAATCCTGTTTGTTATCGCAAATAGCGTTGCAGCTGATGTTAACTTCTTGAATAGTGGCAGATTGAGTACGTGTTGTAGCAAATAGCGTTGCAGCTGATGTTAACTTCTTACTGGAAGATAGAGTACGTGTTGTAGGTGTCTGTACGGCATTTCTTAGTAGAAACTACCTAAAATTGACTACCATTGACTGTATATAGGTGATGTTACTGATACTGGCCTCTGCATGCTATTCGCTCACAATTAGCTGTCGCCATGCTTCCCAGTAGACTTCTACCATTAAGCTGGAACATGAACAGAGTACTGTAAACTGGGGAGGGAGAATATAAATGAATAACTTGGTTCATGCTAACCACTGAACTAACACTTGTGTTAGACTGTGAAATTTACGCTACTGCCGCAAAGTTAGACAATGAATGTTATGCTACTGCTGCAAAGTCAGGCTGATGACTTGTAACTGTACAAAACCACACAAGTTGATAATTATCCTGTCTGCCTACAGTTTCTAGCGAGTGTACTGCAAACTGTATATGCCTGTTTAACACTGTATATTTTATACTCTACCTTAAGACACAGCAACCTTGATATTGTATCACCACAACTATGTCTCTTTCTATTATTCCATCCTAGGAAGCCCACTAAAAATCCACACATCAAGGTGGCACCCAGGCCCCAAACGTTGCCCCCAAGGACTACAACCGGTGCGAATGCACTGATCTGTGAAACTCAACGAAAACTACACACTACAAGCACCATGTTAAAGGAACCTCTATTCCTAGTAAAGTAACCACTGGGACATTAGACCAATTGTACTCACAATCAGCTGCCTTTAAGACCTGGCGGACTCCTGGCGGAAGTCCCTCGTTCCGCTCGCCTCGCTGCCGGCTCGCCCGCCTCCCACCCTGCCCCCATATCCCACCCGCCTCTAACCACTCTACATTTATAAGACCAAATAGCCCTCCCACTACCCCTCTACCTATCACAACCGCCCTCAATTTGCTAAACCACTCCCACACACTCAGGCCTCTTTCACTAAGTAAACTTCCAGCCCTACCACCCCACCTCCTCTCCTCAGAACAACATGGGCAAATTCACACTGACCTTAACCCTTTCATAGCAATAGGCCTACTTATTCCTCATTACCTAACTAGATACTTAAAACCAAACTCTGTTGGATATTCCCTTCCCTAAGGGATACACTTCCAGCCATCCAAACCTATCATCTCAATCTATCCCAACTTCTCTATACCCTGATAAAAAACTAAGCCCTAAACCGATACATCTCACCCTCTACCACCCTAAGATAGTTAACAATATATCCCATTCCAAACTGTTATGTAAACTTCAAAGACTCCTAGACCACCTGAAAAAATCTATCACCACTTATGGTGATATCCACCCCAACCCAGGCCCCACCACAGCCCCAGACTCAAACACCTCCAAACCCACCTCCTCTACTGGCTCCCCTGCTCATATTCCATCTTAACTTGAAGCTTAAATAACAAAATTCACAACCTACATGCTATCCTAGCCACCCCACTCTCCTACATTATGTGCTTATCGGAAACATGGCTAAAACCTCCACTAAGGACTAAGATAATCCCACCTGGGTATAATATCCACAGGATAGACAGGAGAAATAAAAGGGGGGTGGAATAGCAGTTATGTATAAGAATACAATGAATGTCATCAGGAATTCATTACAACCTCCCAAAGTTTTAACGTTGAACTCATTGCTCTAAAAGTTTGCCTAAACACCCAAAAATCCATTAATCTTATAGTAATTTATATCCCCTCCAGGGAAGAAATATAGAAAAACTTAGAACAAATCCTCTTTAGCTTGGCTAACCTCTAACTACCCTCAAGAAACCATTATACTGGGATTTCAATATTGACTGGTCTCACTGCAACCGGCTTAGTATTAACCCCTTCCACCACCCCATTAATCTCTCATTCTAAGCTCCCCAAAATATCTTATCTCCAACCAGAATTGGCAACGCCACGTTTGTCAAAGAAAGAGAAAGCACCATCTACGACTGGATTCTAATCCAACAAGGATCCACTCAATTATAGCTCAAACCTTCTCCAACGATCTCTCAGCGCACCACCTAATCACCGAAGTTATATAATTAAACATAAAACTCATCAATCTAACCCCCTTTATACAGAGATCAGTAAGAAAATAAGAAGAACTTAGAATCCACTCCTATTCCTTGCAGAACTCAAGTCCTGTAACTGGTCCATCCTAAAAACCCTACTCCTTACAAGACAGTGTTACTCACTTTAATAACACACTTTCCTTTAATATACTTAACTGCCATGCCCCAATCGGCAAATTAGATCCAAAGAATCTATGAGCAGTTAACCTTGGGCTTTCTACCAGAGAAACTAAAACTAAAATCAAACTCGCGGACCAGCTTTTGGAAACAAAATGGAGAGTCACCAAACTCCTTAGGACCGTGACAATTCCAACAGCTCAGAAACTCTACTAAACAGCTATAACTCTAGACAAAAAACAGTATTTCACAATTCTCCCAGGACACAAAACACCACTGGTGAATAACCCAAAAAGAAGTTCCATGGATTCAATAACCTCCTGCATCCTGGTAAATCTACCACCCCACCCCTGAGAAACTTATAGGGAATGATCCTGTAGATATTGCCACTCGATTCAACTCCTTACGGAGACCATTCAGTCTCTAGCCACCCAGCTGTAACTACTTTCACTTCCTCACCACCCGTAATCCTGTTAATAACTCAGCCCCACTTTCCTTTTAAATTATTAGGTAAAACCAGTACCTACCCACTACATCCCGCCCCCTTTTTAAAAACTAAAACCTAATTGACTCTCACCATAGCTGCAGATCACCTCCCCTGGCGGAATACTTACAGATAGCATCAGATGCTATCGCCTATCCCATATCAATTCTGGATTAACAGAACCATAAAAGAAGCCACCATCCCATCTCTTTGGAAAATCTCTACACATCAAATCCCTTCCACAAAGGAGGTAAAGCTTCCACGGAAACTTCCAACTACAGGCCGATAGCAATCCTGTCTCTTATTAGCTAAAATCATGGAGCGGTGTGTACACAAACAGCTCTAAAATACCTAACTCTCAACAGCTCATGTTGCCTTTAACTCTCAACACGGATTCCGCCCCTATCATAAAATACTACCACGTCTCCTCCTCCTTTTACTGATTCAATAAACAACAAATCACCGTAACAACAAACTCATATCCGGCTGTTCTTAATTCCTGGACCCATCAAAGCCTTCTCGAGCATGGTCAACCACCAGCTTCTTGCTCCAAACCCTGGATGGAAGTTTAGTATCTCGATAACCTGGGCCCTTAGTTGGTTTAATGCCACTCTCTGGTAGGCAACAAGTCAGTCTTATGGCAAACAGTGCTATCAGGCTCTGCTCCCCAACACCATTGGCGTCCCTCAAGGCTCCCATATACTTCTGTCCCTCCTCTTCTCAAATCTTCATTAACAATCTTCACTTAGGTCATGCACTTCTAAAAACCACCTGTGCATTCAATACGTAGATGATTCTACCCAATTTCTTATCTGCACTGGACATCTCTCTCCCCACAACTCCCGCAAAAACCCAGCACCAGCCATGTTTTGCAAAAGTTGAAAATGGTTCTCTTTGAATTGAAACTATTACTTAATCCAGCTTAAAACCAAATTATTGCTCTTTCTTCCTCAGCTACCAAGCTCCCCTTAGGGAAACGAACTCTAACTCCTTAATAATATCTCATTCCTATGTCAAATCCGTCAACGGGACCAGGACAAGAGCCTGTCTCAACACCATAAACCATTTGGAGTAACTATTGACTTCACAAGTTGAAATTTGATATACTACCATCACTCAATTCCATTTAAGACAGTGAACAAAAACTTGGTTCCATGTATCAGATTAAGAATTTTTCTCACCCTCATGTGCCAAGCTTAACCATTGTCCGTGCACTCATCTCCTCCTCTCTACCTCCTCCCTGTATAAGCTTCCCTCATCTGTATCTTTCCTCAAATAAGCGTGAATCTAAACCTGCTCTCCGCTTCACAATCACATGAATCCCGATTTATCACAGGTACAGCCTTTACTGCACTCCACCACTGCTGCTTAACCTAAAGAAAACTTGGCTGGTTGGAACTGCTCAATCTTCTCAAATTCCACCCAACTCACGTGAAGGGCATTCAAAAAATAATCAACCAACCTGATAGAGCCCTGCCCTGAAAGTTAAAATACTAACTCCCTACTCTAACCTTTTAACTGCCTCTGATCAGCAACACAAATAGCATTCAAATACAAAACCATATTATTAAACTCTAAGAATTGGGCGATGCCCTCTATGTGCCAATCTATAGGGAAAACCCTGGAATTCCCTTCCAAATCATCCTTAGACAAGTAACTTCACTTTAACCAATTCAAAAACAATCTCCCAAAGAATTCTAAAATCACACTGCTGGTGTCCTTGTTCAAACCACAGACTAAACCCACCCAATCAACCGCAACCCTAGTCTCGTCACCCCTTTATAGACCTTGCTCCTCTCACCAAGGCTTCTATACTTCAATCAACCTCCTTCCTCATATGAATGATTACTTAGTTACATGAATTTGACTTCTGTAATTTTTTGCTTTTATGCATATGTTATTGTTAATTTTTTCTCTATGTTTATATACTTCATTTGTTCCTCTCACTCATGTTGGAAGCTTTTCTCCCTGGCCCTACTGAAAAAAAAAAAGGATTATTGAATCCAGTTAGACCAGCCCGGTCAACAAATGTAAAATAAAATAAAATAAATTAATAAAATAAGTGTTATGGGGAGGGGAGAAGTAAATGGACTGGAATTCATTGTCTCACAAATTAGTGCCATTTAAACTAAATTAGAAAACAAGCAGCAGTAAACAGCACTTTGAGTGTGGTTCTGTGGCATTTGCAATCTGTTTCTGTTTTAAGTAGTCATTCAGCAGGCAAGCGCGAAATGTTTTTTCCAAAAGGGGATAACTATACATTTCTTGGCATTAAGCTTTCGAGCCCATGGCTCTGGCACCAGGCATCTGTTTCTGTAAGGCCAAGCTTTTGTAGAATATCCAAGACATCATTTGGGGATTCAATAATGGCTCCCAGTTTTTCCATGGTGTCATTCAGAACTTTGTTAGCCAGAGTCCCTTGAAGGTCTGTACTTCAGAGAAGTAGATGCCAAAACAAGAGGAACCTATGGACTGAACCCTGAGGGTACTCCACTTGTCACTTATCTGGAGATGGATTTGAGTCATTACTTTGCTACACTCTGGTTCTGGTCAGTGTCAGTTGGCAACCCATCGTAGTGACACAGGGATTTATGCCCAGCTTAATACATTTATCTATGATTCCAGAGTACATGCCGGGCCTTGATGAGGTCCAGATATTGTGGGACCACCTTTACCCTCGTCCACAGCTCTGGAGACTGATTCAGTTAGTCAATCAGGTTCAGGGAGACAAGATCAGCTCCTTCACGAACCCAAAACTGGTGGGGTCCAGGTTTGAAGGTTGCCAAAAAGTTTCCTTTTGGTTTATAAAGTTTCCAATGGGTTTTTTAATGGGCATTTCCCCCTTGGCCCTTTTGCCAATATTTAGGCTTCGGATTTCAGACTGATGGGACAGTAGTTCCTAGG
>NW_025051380.1:0-12913 GCF_019279795.1 Protopterus annectens | reverse complement strand
CAGCACTAAAAAATTAAAAGCACTACACCCTCACAAACTCCCATTGAGTACCTTGTTCCCCATTGGCCCTTTTTTTCAATTATAAAGGAAATCCCAGTACTATTCTAGCATGTCCAAAGGTCAGTTGTCAATCTCCTCTCCGGTCCAACTGGTGAATCTGGGAATCTTGACACAATGTTACAACTGCCTCATGTACACAGACAACCCTCTCCTCCTCCCAACAAATTCCAACACATGTGAGAGATGCAACCATATAGCCAAACTGGAGGCTAAGCTCTCTCAACTTAGTACTGGCATAACCAGTCAGGAGGAGAAGGAAACCACACTCACTACAATTCCAGTCTCACATAGACCTACCCACGACAGCAAATCAAACACATAAACACACAAAAACATACTCGGAGGCTCTAAATAAAAATCTGCCTAAGCAGCAGAGACCTCCAAAGCAGACACCCAAGCAACCGCTACCCCAAAACAAAACACGTGCAACACATAGCTCACAAAGCCAGTGTGCCGAACAGTCACAGCCCTTAAGGCTAAACAACACACCTGATACACTTGTAATAGGTGACTCTATCATCAGGCACACTGACGTCCTGCTCACCAGGCTGAACAAGGAGAAGGTCACGGTGAGCTGCCTATCGGGCGCTAGGATCCACCACATAACACGAGCACTCAGGTCACTCCAAGGCAAATACAAATATGACTCGGTCATTTTCCATGCTGGTGTGAATGACCTGAGATGTACTTCCCTGGACTACATGAAAAGAGACATAGAGGAGCTCTCTGAGCATGTAGCCCAGGCCAGTATGACCCTGACCTTGAGTAGCACATCTTACCCTCACCAAGAATGATGCCACAATATGAAGACAAGATGATCAATTTCAACAATTGGATTAAGTATTGGTGTCATTCAAAGGGGATCCAATGCCTGTCAGCCTGGGATGACATGCTCGACAAGCCACGATGCTTCGCTAGGGACGGCTTGCACCTGTCACCCCTGGGCTTTCAGATATTGGCAAAGGCTCTTGCTTCCCCCATAGTGCCTTTTTTAGGCAAGGCTCAAAAGACAAACCCACCTCCATAGGTATCACAAGGGATAAGAAACTAAGAGTAATGCTACTCAATGCCAGAAGTCTAAACCTCAAGATGCATGCACTCGAAACTCTCCTTAGTATGGAGAACATCGATATCTGTGCAGTAACAGAAACCTGGTTCAAGGCTCCCGCGAGCACCCCAGCACTACCAGGTTATACCCCAACCCATGCTTTTTGGCCCCAAAACTTGGACCGAACCACAAAAGGAGGGGGAGTATCAATATTCGTCAAAGATACCCACACCTCCAGCTTGGTGGCACAGCACGAAGCATCAGAGACTATCCATGTGCAACTAACAGTGGGTAAAACTGCCTTCCAGTTTATAGCCTGCTACAGACCACCCTCCCAAACCCAGGAACCCCACTCGGCCTTCCTGAGAACACTGGAAAATATGAAGTTCTCTCCAAACACCATTATATTGGGTGACTTCAACTACCCAAACATAGACTGGGAGCATTCCTCTAGCTCCAACACCCTAGCCCAAAGGTTCCTAGAATTTATAAACTCAAATGCTATGGAACAACTTGTTACCACTCCCACAAGATGGGAAAGCATACTGGACCTGATCATCACCAACATGGGGACTCTATGCTCCAGACTAGAAGTGTATCCCTCACTGGTAAGATCAGACCATAAACTAATCTCACTGGATATTCACATCCCGACCCCACCCCCTGCCCAGAAAACCACAGTGAAAAACTTCTCTAAAGCAAATTTCACACTTCTCAAAACCGAGGTGGAATCCTTCAAAGCCCCCGAGCCTGTGGAAAATACGTCTCAGACCGCAGAATCCTTTATAAACGCATTCTATAAACACCTTCAGGAATGCATGGATCATGCAATCCCAAATAAAACCAAGACCCAATCCTCCAAAGGCAGACGTCCTGTCTGGTGGACCCCAGCCATAAACAAACTATACAATAGAAGGAGGAAGCTACTACATGATAGAGCAAAATCCCAAAAAGGGAAGGCATCTCTGATCAGTATTAGCAAAAAACTATGGGCACTCATAAAATCATCTAAGGCCAGCTTTGAGAGAAAAATTGCACAGGACACTAAGGATAATCACAAGGCTTTCTTTAGTTATGTTAGGAACCTGGGTGGGAATTCCCAGATATGCTCAGAATTAGTCCAAAATGACAAAAAATACATCGAACCCACAGACATTGCCAACATCCTAGCTGACAGGTTCAGGGCAAACTTCTCCCCCCCACTCCCCACCAAAAGGGCAAATATCTATCCCAGCAGAGTGCTGCCCCCCTGACATCTCAGATGCTCAGGTAAGAGCCGCCCTCTCCAAAGCAAAAAACACAGCATCAATGGGACCAGATGGTGTCCCGGGCTGCGTCCTACATGAACTCCAAGAAGATCTAAACCCAAACATAAAACTACTGTTCAATCTCAGCCTTACTACAGGATATGTACCCAAAGAGTGGCATACAGCAACAGTGGTCCCTCTCCACAAAGGTGGTGCCTCAACGGATCCTGGAACCCCATAAGCCTGACTAGCTTGGTCTGCAAAGCTATGGAAAGGATCATTATGGACCTCATAAATAAAGATATTGGGGACCTACAGACACTGGATCCTACCCAGTTTGGCTTTGTTAAGGGCAGATCCTGCCTCTTAAACCTGGTCGATTACTTTGAAACAGTCACCAAGGTCATTGACGAGGGGAAGGTGGTCCACACAGCCTACCTGGACCTCGCAAAAGCCTTCGATACAATACCCCACTTGGGCATTATAGATAAGCTCACTAGCATAAATATAAACCCCTATGTCACTAGATGGGTTGCAAACTGGCTCAAGGACAGAACCCACATGGTTAGAATTGCTGGAGCCATGTCAGACTCCAAACCAGTTACAAGTGGCATCCCTCAAGGCTCAGTCCTGGGACCTCTCTTGTTCGGTATATATTTCTCGGAGGTACAGGCCAACACGGAAGGACTGTGGCTGACCAAGTTCGCAGATGACTGCAAACTGGGCGCCATAATCGACTCTCCAGCCGACACAAGCATCCTCCAAAAGGGCCTCATAGAAACAGACAACTGGTGCCAGAGCCATGGCCTCAAGCTAAACGCCAAACAGTGTATAGTCATCCCCTTTGGCAAAAACAAAGTGCCCACAAATTACCATATAGGTGGTAATCCATTAAGTACAGAAGAAGTAATTAGGGACCTGGGGACCCAAGTTGATAGCAATCTCTCATTTGACAACCACGTGGCCAAAGTGGTTAGAAAAACATTTTATATAGCCCACCTAATCATGAAGGGATTCACATCTAGATCAGGGGAGGTCATCGTGCCTCTTTACTCATCCCTCCTCAGGCCCATAATTGGGTACAATGCCCCTTTTGGGATGTACCTTACCAGACATCTGCAGCAACTGGAAAGACCCCAAAAGTACCTCACCAAGAGGATCAAAGGGCTCAAACAGATGCCATATGCTGCCCGGTTAAAGAAACTCCAGCTCTACTCAGTGCATACCGCCTGCTCAGAGGCGATCTGTGCCTGACGTATAAAGCCATGTCCAACCCGGAATTAATGGACATGCTGCACCTCAGAAAATCCAAATCCCATCGAGCTACGCGCTCGAGAGACTTGAACCTCAGCTGAAATAAATAGGACATGCTGGAGGGATAGATTCATAACCCAGAGGCTCCCTTCACTCTGGAATAAAATCCCAGTCCAGGTTAGGCAGAGTCCCTCATTGACTCTCTTCAAGAGGAATCTTGATGAGTGGATGGGAGATCGTAGGTTTACCCCGGGTATCACTTCTGTGTCACTGTTAGACAGAGGCACAGTATACTAACCTCGAAAAAGGGCATAGCAAAATTAATTTAAAATGGGTGGTGAAAGCCAAACACACTCTGGCTAGGCTTATGAATGCCCTAGGGCAGATAGCCTAGTATGAACCTATGAACCTATCAACCTATGCATTTTCACAGGTAGATGCTAAATACTGCTAGCTTCCAGCAGTGGGGGTTTCACCTGGGAGGGAGTCCAATGACAAGAAATTATGTCATTCTGCAAGCTATCCCAGCAGTAATTTTTGGGATATTAATTTAAGACGTCTCTTAGACAAACTCAGCATTCTGTATGCTGTCTTTGACCTGACAAACACTAAAGAATTCACCACATCTGCCTTTCTCTGATGTAAGTTAAATTCTCTTAAATTCAGTCAGGAATATAGTGAAAGTTAGTTTAGATATTTTCTTTATTTGTTTAAGACTGTCCTGCAATATTGTTTTAAATATTTCCTGTGATTTTGCTCTTGATCGAAAAAAAAACATTTGTATTAATAATAACATTACATAGTAAGATTGGACACCCTTTGCTAAGGGCCTTAAAGTAGCTGATAAGGAGTTGGCTGGTGGCAGTGATAACTACCTTATAAACTGGGCAAAAGAGGGCATAGCTAAAAACTTGTGGTAAACATTCCCAGGTGTGTGTGTGTGTGTGTGTGTGTGTGTGTGTGTGTGTGTGTGTGTGTGTGTGTGTGTGTGTGTCTGTGTAAATCAAACCTCAATGAGTATGTGTGTCAGCTACTTGGGCAGGGACATGAAGCACTGGTTGGACAGAGAGGGTGCCGAAGGACTTGGCTTGGCCACTCAGCTGAGATCTCAACTCTACAGCTGTGCCAGTGGTGAGTCTTATTTGGGGATCTGGAGAAAGAGGGAGAAACCAGACAGACTGACTGTGGTCTCTCTGTGCTCTTAAGGGAAATTGCAATTGCACTTGATGCAAAGAGCTGCATCTGGTAATACTGTGTGTGTAAATTGTCATCCTCTGTTGCCAGTGGTGAGGATTGAGGCTCCTTGATTACTGGTACAGTGATGGATCATCACATTTATTGGTGGCAGTGGTGAGATCACCACATCACATATTAGGATTCAGCGGTGTGGATATTGAACTCCTGTAGCCTGTAAACAGTGGTCACTAAAAACGGTGTTTGTATTCTCAAGCAGCCACATGGTGACTATTCACAGTTTCATATCACAATAGTTATATTTATTTTTTGTTAGCTTAGTTAGTCAAGGAGAGAAGGCAAGGATGTCAGCAAAGGAGTATGGCAAGATGACAAGGAGCCATTTGGCTGGCATGTGCCAAGCCAAAGGACTGGAGCATGTCAGTCTGACTAAAGCAGAAATGACTGCAGCCTTAGTCACAGCTGGATCACAGACCAGCAACCAGGAGACAACCACACTGGCCTTGGGGTTGTACATCTCTCAGAAAATGGACAGTTCAACCTTTTCTCAGAGGACTTAAAAATCTATCTGGAGTTAAAGAGACTTGATCTGGAGGACACACATTTGGAAATAGAATCAGCAGAGAGACTGAGATGTCTGAAAGCTGAAGAAAATGAGAGGCAGAGGCAATATGAAAAGGAGATGCTGACTCTTCACCAGGGTCATGGAGGTAATGGGGAAGGGAATAACGGAACTCCAGAAACAATAAAGGTCAGTAAATTTCTTCCACAATTTCCATATGGTGATAATGTTGATTGTTTTATTCATATGTTCGAAAAGTTTGTAAATAGTATAATGCTGACCAAAGGCTCTGGGTACAGTTCCTGACCACCTTGCTTCATGCTAAAGCTGTAACTGCTGTTTTATAAATTGTCTGATACTAGTTACTTAAATTATAATATAGCTAAAAACTGTTTATCAGAGTGTTTTAAGTTAATACCTGAAGCTTATAGAAAAAATGTATTGTGAGCATAGACACAAGGCAGATGAAAGTGTGTGTGTCAATATATTACTGACCTAAGCACTTACTTTCATAGGTAGGTGAGTGGGTGTCAGGTCACCACTTTTGAAGGGCTGGCAGACATTTTGGTGAAGGGCTTATACTGCAGATGAGTTGGGGAAAAAGGGATAACTATACCTAGCAAGCAGGGCATCAGTGCACAGGAAAGGGATACGTAGTGCTGCTCATGGGTCTAAGAGAACCCATGTTGGGCAGCCTAAAACACCCAAACAGAGTCCGCCAGTAGCAGGGGAAGCCACTAATGCAGGTACATGGCCAGGATCAAGGATTAAATGTTTTAAATGTAACCAGTGGGGCCATAGAGCATATAGATGCCCACGGAGGCAAGGTGTAGAACAAATGGTGGGAAAGGCGGTAAGTGGGAATGACAGAATGCCAGCAGTAAGCTGTCTGGAGACAACGAGGGTACTAAACTACCACAGGAGGTTATAACCTCTTAGTAGATGGGAACCAGACAACTGCTTGGAGAGAGCAGACTCTGACCTAACCATTGTGAAACCTGCAATGGTTAAAGAGGAGCACTACTTGCTTGGGCAGTCTACTTCCAAATACCTTTGGCTAGGGTTCAGCTTGAATGGAAGGTGGAAAAGGAGGTAAGCAAGTAGGTGTGTTTCAGGATATCTCTGCAGATGTCCTGATAGGGAATGATTTTGATAATGCAGTACCTTGTGTGCATACAGTTGTACGCAGTCAGGCATGAAGACAAGCATGTCGGTCTGGTAGCCTGGGGGGACCCAGACAGACCACACACTTGAGGCTACGACTGGTGAGGTGGCTACTTCAGGGAGGGAGCTACCCTGTAGCAGTGAGACTGAAGGTGAGCCACATCTGCTGCTGGGTACTGATGTTCCCTTGGACAGAGTGACTGCAAGAGCAGAGGTGAGTAGTAGTACCCAGGCTGACAGTAAGGCACCGCTGTCAGGCGATACCAGACTTCCTGTGAAAGGGGAGCTGGGAAGGGTTACAAAGAGATAGTTGAGACAGGCTCAGCTCTCAAACCATACATTACAGGGCTTGGGAGTTGTAGCCAGAGAGGAGCCTGATGCTCAAGGAAAAGGGGAATCTGTATACTGGGACAAAGGGTTACTGCATAGAGAGTAGACCCCTGAGGGGGGCTAGAGGGTGAGAGAATACAGCAGTTGGTAGCGCCCAGAGCCTAGCCATAGCCCATGATATTCCCTTTACAGGTCATATGGGCATAAAGTATACAAAGAGACGGATTATGCAGAACTTTTATTGGCCAGGAATTTCCAGGGATGTAACAGGCTACTGCAGGACCTGTGAGCAGTGCGAAAAGGTAGGCAAGACAGGAGACAAAGTCAAAGTTTCTTTGGTGCATTTGCCTGTGATTGAGGAGCCATTTCAGAGGGTAGCTATGGATATTGTTGGGCTTTTGAGTACCCCAAGTTCCACAGGAAAGAAGTATATCCTAGTGGTAGTAGATTATGCTACCAGATACCCTGAGGTGGTGGCCCTGTCCTCCATTGAGGCAGAAAAGGTGGTAAATGCTTTATTAGAGATTTTCAACAGGGTAGGTTTCCCAAAAGAAATACTGAGTGACAGAGGTGCCAATTTCATGTCAGACCTGCTGGCTTGTCTGTGGAAGCACTGTGGGGTGAAGTACCTAAAGACCACCCCCTACCATCCCCAGGCTAATGGTCTGGGCTGGTAGAGAGGTTAAACTCTACACTAAAGACCATGCTATGGGCATTTACAGACCAGTTCAAGAGAGAGAGGGACAAATATTTGCCCCTTCTGTTGTTTGCTAATAGAGAGGTGCCCCAGAAATACACAGGTTTTTCATCCTTTGAGTTGCTGTATGGGCATATGGTGAGAGGACCTCTAGATGTGATTCGTGATGAGTGGGAGGGTGAGTGTGAATCTCACAAGGAGCCTGTTCTGGCATATGTCCTAAACCTCAGGACAAGACTTTGGGAACTCATGGGCTTGGCCCAGAAGAGCCTGTCAGAAACACAACAGCTGAAAAAGATCTGGTATGACAGGAATTCTCAAGCTGGAGAGTATGCTGTAGGGCAGCAGGTTATGGTTCTCATTTCTGTCAGACACAACAAGCTGCAGGTAGCTTGGGAGGGACCCTTCAAAGTGGTAAGGAAGATCAGTGCTGTTAACTACATAGTAGAACTGCTAGGCAGAAGTCAGGTGCACAAACTGTACCATTTGAACATGATGAAACCTTACCATGATAGGGAGGCCATGGTGCTAAGAACTTTCAGCAGAAGGCAGGAAGCGTCTGAGGTGGATCTATGGCTACAGGGAGCCAGCCAGCAAAACCCCAAATTATTATGGTGGAGCCTAGGATTGCAGGCATATGATTTCACAGTGCAACACTGTAATGGGGTCAGCAATGCAAAGGCAGGTGGGGTCTCAAGACAGGCAATGGGGTAATGTATTTACAGATAGTCTCATACTTCTCAAGCAACGTTTCTCAAGGGTCACTTGAAAAACTAGTTTGAGTCTTCAAAGGGGGAAGAAGTGTGACAAAGGGGGATACTGCCAGCACAGCTATCTGGAATTTTGTAAATCATCACGTCTTTTCTGAATATCAACATGATTTATATAAGATGCTTGTGTTACAACTGTATTAGAACTGTATGTCATGTCTATATCAAGCTGCTGGTACAGAAGTGTGTGTTGGAAAGGTTTTTGCAAAGTGCTGTTTAAAATGTAACCACATTGTGCCCTGCTGGAATAGAACAGTAATGTACATGTACTATTGTAACTGTTTAAATGTATATATTTTAACAGTAGAAACTGGAATATAGGAGGTTAATTTCAGTCCAGCAAAACTTCAGAAAAATAGCTGAAATTAAATTACTTTATAGCAGCTATAGACACAATATCTGTGATGAGAAGCTTTCTGGAATTTCTTCGGAGTGAACTAATTACTACAATTATTTTTTTACTTCCAGCATCTGCCAAAGATCTGAGGTCTATGCATTTTCACGGGTAAATGCTAAATACTGCTAGATTCCAGCAGTGGGGGCTTCAAAAGGGATAGAGTCAGATGACAAGAAATGATGTCATTCTGCAAGCTATCCCAGCAGTAATATTTGAGATATTAATTTAAGAACTCTCTTAGAGAGACACAGCATTCTGTATGCTGTCTTTGACCTGACAACAACTAAAGATCCATTCACCACATCAGCCTTGCTCTGAAGTCAGGTAACTAGGGTATAGTAATTCTCTCAGATTCAGTCAGGAATCCAGTGAAGCTTAGTTTAGATATTTTTCTTTATTTATTTGAGACTGTCCTGTAATGTTGTTTTAAATATTTCCTGTGATTTTTGACCTCTGATATCACTGTGAACATATATTTAGTATTGTCATGTTATTTGATTATTTATTATTAATGATATTTAAATTTTTCATTGTGGGTGATCTGTGTAGCGATATTTAAGTTCTGAGAGTACTTGTATATTGATTTGGTGACACTGTGTAGGCCACTCCTAATAGCCTTACTCTTGGGCAAACTATCATTTATATTAATAGTAATATTACACAGTAATATTGGACACCCTTCTGTAAGCACCTTAAAGTAGCTGATAAGGAGTTGGCTGGTGGCAGTGAAAAACTACCTTATAGTCTGGGCAAAAGAGGGCATAGCTAGTAAACCTGTACCAGCCTTTCCCAGGTGTATGTGTGTGTAGAAATCAAACCTCAAAGAGTGTGTGTGTCAGCTACTTGGGCAGGGACACAAAGCACTGGCTGGACTGAGAGGGTACTGAAGGTCTTGGCTTGGCCACTCAGCTGAGATCTCAACTCTATAGCTGTGTCAGTGGGGAGTCTTATTGGAGATCTGGAGAAAGAGGGAGAAACCAGACCCAGACTAAGGTCTCTGTGTACTCTAAAGGGAAACTGCACTTAATGCAGTGAGCTGCATCTGGTAATACTGTGTGTGTACCTTGTCATCTTCTCAGTGTACATCCCCCATTGTTGCCAGTGGTGAGGATTGAGGCTCTTCGATTACTGGTCCAGTGGTGGGTCATCACAGGGAGGATAAGCATAAAGAAGACTGGAGGGCCAAACACAGACTAGAGCATCTCGTGAGGGGGATGAGGGCAAAGAACCTGCTGGACTTATTGAGGGGAGAGGTGAACAAATCACAGCAGGGCTGACTCCATCTGCGGAAGATCATGTCTGCCACTGATTGATTAACAGACCACTAGTAAGTTATCAGGATAGTTCTGCTGAGCTTGTCTGCTATAAAGTTTGATTGCCCTGGTACGTGCATCACTACAAGAAAGCAGTTGAAGGAGTTTGCCACTGCCAAACTCTCACTGCTTCTCAGCAAGGGTGGGTAAGATCTGGTTTCCCCTTGCTTGTTGATGTAACAGACTACCGACATATCTGTTTGGATAGCAACTGCCCTAGACGAAGAGAGTTCTGAAAGGCCTGCAACGCTAAATGGACTGCTCTCATCTCTAAGAAATTTATATGCAAATGCAATTTGGTCTCTTTTGGGGACCACATGCTTTTAACAGTCCATCTCAAGAAATGCCACCACCCCCACCCCATTTTGGAGGCATTCGTGGCCAATGCAGCATTTCGGGGAGGAAGTATATAGGGACGTCCTTGACAAATCTCCACCACAGTAGAAAGTCCTTGCAGACTTGAGACAAATTTTATAGGGTGTTACAAAGGCTGTCGAAGAATGGACCATTTTACTGCCAGAGTCCACTGGAGGATTTACACATGAAGAAGAGCAGCAGGTATCAAGGTAATTTCTGCAGCCATCAAACCTAGGGCTTTAAGAACCAGTTTTGGTGAGAGAGAGGGGTGAGAAAGAACCTGTCTGACATGCAGCCTCAAGGAAAGAGTTCTGTTTTGAGGTAAGACAGCAAGACAATTGACTGTATCTAGAAGAGCCCCATAAACTCCAAGACTTGAACTGGTTGAAGGTAGGACTTTAAAAGATTGATTGTGATCTCCAGGGACTGAGATAATTGGAGTAAGTAATCCCTGACTTTTACTAGGAGATGCCTGGTTGGTGCAGAGAGGAGCTAGTTGTATAAATAAGGAAACACTCTGAATTCATACAGTCTTAGATGAGCTGCTACCACTGCCATGCATTTGGTAAACACCTTGGTGGCTGTGGTGAGACTGAAGGACAGGGCTCTGAACTGATAATGACTGGCTGCCAGCCGAAGTGTAGGAATCTTCAAGAGCACCTGCTCATTTTGATGTAATAGTATGCGTCCTGAAGATCTACAGAACAGATCCAGTCATCCTTCCATAGCAGAGGCAGGACGGACTGAACCATGACCATCCAGAGCTTGGAGTTTTTTACAAACTGGTTCAGATAACTGAGAGCCAGGATAAATTTCAGGTCCTCTGTTTTCTTTGGCACTAAAAAGAACCTTGAATAAAATCTGGATCCTCTTTGGTCTGGAGGGACCTCTTGGATGGCTCTTTTGTCTAGCAATTTTTCAATCTCCAGTGCTGCTAAATCCCGCTTACTGGATGGAACATCGGGGGGGGGGGCATTTTCTTTTCAGTCATGGAATCTACAAAAAGGGAATGAAATATCCTCTGTATACAATACTTTGCACCCACATTATCTTTTATGATGGCTGCCCAGGCCTTTAGGTAGAAAGACAAGTGCCCCTGACTGCCTCCAGAGAAGACCAGTTGGGCAGTCCTTCTGGAGGTCTGAAAAGGTCTTGTCACTCCACAAAGGGGGAGCCACCACTGATCCCGGGAACTATCGACCTATTAGCCTGATGAGCCTGGTCTGTAAGGCCATGGAACGTATCATCATGGAACTCATAAACAAAGACATTGGTAACCTCCAAACTCTGGATCCCACCCAGTTTCAGTTTGTGAAAGGTAGATCATGCCTTCTGAACATGATCAACTTCTTTGAGGCAGTCACCAAAGCTGTGGATGAGGGTAAGATGGTTCACACAGCCTATCTTGACCTTGCCAAGGCTTTCGACATCATCCCCCATTCTGGAATTACAGCTAAACTCACTGAACTAGGTATAAATCCCTACGTCACAAGATGGGTTGCCAACTGGCTCACTGACAGAACCCACATTGTAAAAGTCGCAGACTCCAAATCTGACCTCAAAGCAGTGACAAGTGGAGTACCACAGGGTTCCATCCTGTGACCTCTCCTGTTTGGTATCTACTTCTCTGAAGTACAGGCTAACACAGAAGGCCTCTGGCTAATGAAGTTCGCAGATGACTGCAAACTAGGAGCCATAGTCAAGTCCCCAAATGATGCGGACATTCTACAGAAGGGCCTCACTGAGACAGATACCTGGTGTCAGAGCCAAGGCCTCAAGCTCAATGCCAAAAAGTGCACTGTCATTCTCTTTGGTAAAAACTCTGTACCCATGAACTACCACATAGGCAGCAATCTATTTAACACCGAATTTGTGATAAGAGACCTTCTAACGCAGGTAGACAGTAGTCTCTCCTTTGATAGTCACATCACCACAGTAGTCAGGAAGTCCTTCTACGTGGCACACCTCATCATAAAAGGGTTCTCATCCAGGAAAAAAGAGGTCATTGTTCCCTTCTACTCGTCACTCATTAGACCCATTATACAGTACAACGTCCCTTTTGGAATGCACCTCACAAGACATCTGCAGCAGCTGGAAAGGCCACAGAAGTATCTCACATAGAGGATTACTGGCCTCAAACAAATGCCCTACACGGACTGCCTCAAAAAACTCCAGCTTTACTCCACAGCATATGTCAAACCCAGAGCTGTTGGACATGCAACACCTAAAGAAATCCCAATCCCTACAAGCTACACGCTCAGGGGACCTAAACCTTGTCACCACAATAAACAGGACACACTGAAGGGATAGATTCCTGTCCCAGAGACTTCCTATACTATGGAACAAGCTACCCATCTATGTCAAGCAAAGTTCTTCATTAGCACTCTTCAAGGAAAATCTTCATGAGTGGATGGGAAATAGGAAATACACCCAGAGGATCACTTCTGTGTCTCTGCTGGACAGTGGTACAGGAACATAACTTTCTTGGGTGGTGTAAGCTATGGAACCTTGCTGGCTAGG
>NW_025051379.1:0-13035 GCF_019279795.1 Protopterus annectens | reverse complement strand
TAGTAGTGTAAGAGATACATAAGGGGGAGGAATAGAGTAGGAGATAGGTGACATCACAGGGGGGAATGGTAGAAAGAAATGCAGTTCATTGGAGGTCAGTGTAACATGACAGATGACAGACACAGATCAGGGAAAGAGGAGTGCCACAAGATAAGCATGGGAAAGTCAAGAAATGGAAGGTGTACACTGTTACTTACACCAAAGTTTCTTGCTGGGCGTGCATGCGCATGTGCGCCATGAAGCGCAAGTAGGGCAGTGTGCGCGCGTGTAAGGCAGACTGAGCATGTGGGAGCGTGTTGTTAGATGTTTAACACTGTTTGCGCTGTTGTGCGCACATTTTAACCTGAATAGGCAGATCCTGAACCGTGTAAGCATGTGTGAGTGTGTGTAAGCCACTGTGAGCGTGTTTCTGCTGGTATGCACGCTGCTCCCCCCTGAGGAAACAGAAAGGAAAAAGGAAGCAACAGAATTAGTAGGAAGCTAGCAGGGAATACTGCTGGAGCTAGCAGGTGAAAACAATTAGAAGCAGGTAATTACACAGGCAGAATAGTAGCCCAGCCCAGCACTTAAAACTCTGCAAACAGCAGTGCAGGATGTTTCTCTCAAGAGACACTGCAAGACAGGAGTAAGCTATTAGAAGTGAAAACTGAAAAAGCTAAACTCAGAGCAGAAATGTTAGGGGCTGCCATAGCTGTCATAATGAGACATAGGCGACTTGCTGAGGGTGGTGTCAATGCAGATGGTGCCAGACAACCCACAGTGAGGAGACGGAGAAGAGTGTACAGGCCCAGGGTCACCTACCACGGGTTACATGAGCTGGAGATAGTAGAGCACTATAGAGTGGACAGAGAGCTCCTGCAGCAAATAGTTGAGCTGTGCAGGTCACACCTCACACACAGAACCAACAGAGCGGAACCCATCCCAGTGGAAACCAAGGTATGTGCTGGCCTAAGAATACTAGCAACAGGTACCTTCCAAAGACCAACTGGTGATATGATGGGGATATCACAGGCATCAGCCTCCAGGGTACTGCACCAGTTCCTGGCTGCCATGTCAGCACATGTCGGTGATCATGTATATTTCCCCAATGCCCATGAGGTATTGGCCAGCAATATGCGTCTCTTCCAGCAGATAGCGGAATACCCTGAGGTAGTGGGTGCAATAGACTGCACGCACATATGCATCAAAGCACCAGCCAGTGAGCAGGGTAGGGCCTACATTAACCGCAAGGGCTTCCCCTCCATCAACTGCCAGGTCATGTGTGATGCCCAGGGCATAATAATGAATGTGTGTGCTGGCTGCTCTGGGAGGTACCATGATTCCCACATCTGGCATTTGACACAGCTGTACCAGACATTTGCCAATGGAGACATCCCACACGGACACCTAGTGGGGGATGCAGGTTATGCACTGGAGCCGTGGCTGATGACACCCATCAGAAACGCACACACACCTGAACAGGAATGCCATAATGAGGCACATGCACAAACACATAATGTAATAGAGCATGTGTTTGGGCTGCTCAAGTTACGGTTCTGGTGTCTGGACACATCTGGTGGAGCCTTGCAGTACACACCAACTACATGTACCCAAATTGTCATGGTATGTGCTATGCTACATAATATGATCTTGAGAAAACAGCTGCAGCAGGACCAGCATAGGGCTGGGCCAAACAGCCCTCCCACCATTGCCAAGGCCATCACAGGCAGAGCGTGACTCGGAGGAGGAACAACCTGAGCCTGCCCCAGGTTAGGCACCTCAGTACTGTGCCCTGTACAGCCGCAAAACATGGAACAAGCTGCAAAAGGAGGGTGACTAGCACATAAATGTCAAGGATAACCACATCCCCATGTTGGTACTCACTCAACAAGAAGCAGCATGGATTAGCCATGGTCAAATGACCAATGGCTAAAACTGCCTCCCAGTATATAGCCTGCTGCAGACTACTGTCCTAATACCAGGAACTGCACCTGGCCTATGTTGGAATACATGAATATATCAAGCCCCCCAAACCACATTATATTGCTTGACTGAAAATACCCAGACATACACTGGGAGCATTATACTAGCACCGACACAGTAGGAGAAAAGTTCCCAGAATCCATAAACCAAAATGCCCAGGAACAACATACCACTCCCACAATACTGTATGTGATAATCAGCAACATGTGTACTGGATGGCAAGATGAGAAGTGTATCCCTCACTGGTACGACCAGACCATAGAGTAATCACACTGGATATACACATCCTGACCACAGTCCCTGGCCAGAAAACCACAGTGAAAAACATGTGTAAAGCATAGGTTGCACCCCTCCAAACCGATGTGGAATCCATGAAAGGCCCTGTGCAAGTGCAGAATATGGGACACACCGCAGAACATGTTATACAGGCATTCCATGAACACAGCTAGGAATGCTTGGAGTATGCAATCACAAATAACAGCAAGCACAATGCCATACACGCAGGCATCTGGCATGCTGGACTCCAGCCATTACCAAACCATGCAAGAGAATGAGGAAGCTACTACATGATAGAGCAAACATAAAAAGGGAAGTAATCACTGATCAGTAGTATGGCAATAAAATATGTCCACACATACAATCCACTAAGGCCAGCCACAACAAGTAGAATCTGTGAATCCAGAGGCAATGTGACACCTGGCCCAAGTACACAGACAACCCACAACTCCCCCCAATAAATACAAATATATGTGAGAGATGCAACCATGTATCCAAACCGGAGGCTGAGCTCCCCCAACTCAGTACTGTCAAAACTAGTCAGGAGGAGAAGGTAACCACATACACCACAAACCCAGTCCCACATAGACCTATCACAACTGTAAACCAAACACATAAACACAGAAAAACATTCCTGGAGGCCCTAATTACAAACACACCACACCAACAGAAGCCTCCAAAGCAGATCCCAAGCAACCACAACCTCCAAACATAGCACATGCAACACATAGTACACAAAGCTGGTGTGCCAAACAGTCACAGGCCAGAAGGAGAAACAACATGCCTGATACAGTTGTAATAGGTGTCTGTACAGGCAGACACACTGCTGTCCCACTCACCAGACTGAACAAGGGAAAGGGTAAAGTAAGCTGCCTGTAGGCTGCCACAATATGCCACATAACACAAGTACGCAGGTCACCCCAAAGCAAGCAGAAATATGATGCACTCATTGTCCATGCTGGTGTGAATGACCTGAGATGTACCTCCCTGGACTACATGAAAAGAGACATGGATGAGCTCTCTGAGTATGTACTCCAGGCCGGTATGACACTGGCCGTTTTGCAGCACCCAACCCTCACCAAGAATGATGCCACAGTACAAACACAGAATGATCAGCTTTAACAGGTGGCACAGTTACAGCTGTCAGTCCAAGAGGGTCTAATGTCTGTCTGCTTGAGATGTCATGCATGACAAGCCATGCTGCAGTTCCAGGGATGGCTTGCACCTGTTACCCCTGAGCGTCTGGATACTGGATAAGGCATTTGCCACCCACAGAGCCGTGACAGAGGCAAGGCCAAAAGACTAACCCACCCACCCCAGTAGAAAACATAAGTGAAAGAAAACATATGGTAATGCTGACCAATGCCAGATGTGTAAACTGCACATGCATGCCCCCTGGAGGCACTTCCAGTATGGAGGAACATCATTCATGCAGTGACAGAAGCCTGCTGGGTGTGCCTACTGATAGCACACACCAGCACTACCAGGTTATACCACATATCATGCACATGGCCTCAAATACCTGAATCTCAAAACATCAAAGGACGGGGAGTATCCATATGCAGCACTGTAGACACCCATACAGCCAGGTAACTGGATAAATGCACATGAAGCAAAGGAGACCTCACCCATGTGCACCTAAGTGTAGCTAAATCCGTTGTATAGTCTGTAGTAATGATGCATATGACCACACCTCACACACACAAGAACCCTACACAGACATCCGGAAAAAACATCACTGGATGGTATGAATGTCCTACCAATACCAGATAAGTACTCAGTCTTCTACTAAGCATAGGTGGTGAAAACCATTATGTATGCAAGGGAGTAATCAATAGGACCTAGGGACACAAGTCGACAGTAACCTGTCATGCGACAGTCACAAATGCCAATGTGGCTAGGAAGACTGTCGCATATTGGACAATCAGGACATGAAAAGGATTCATTCACATCAACAGAGGTCACTGTGCCCCCTGTAATCTCTTTATCAGACCCATAATCTAGTACACAATGACCTATATGGGATGTAAATTTATACCTGACACCCGCAGCTGCCTCGGAAGACCCTCAAAGGTACCCAACCAAGAGGATAAAGGGTGTCAAATATATGTCATATACTGCCTGGCTGTATTAATTTAGCTGAAACGCAGCCAAGTAGACTGACTGGGCGAGGCATTGTATGTCTGCTGTGCTGCCGCCGCGTCCAACACAGGAGCAATGGGCATGCTCACCACGGAAATCAAAACCATTGGAGCTGTATGAGAGTGACAGATGTCAGCCTCAACACATAATGAAATAGGATGTGCTGGAGAGGGACAGATACCACATAACCCAGGGCTCCCACACCTGGCCAGAAACAGGATCCCAATCCATGTTAGGCAGAGCCCTCATACTGACACCCTCAACAGGAATATTGCCAAGCAAGGATGGATGATCGTTACATGTACACTGGGGGTCTTTACTGTGTCCGTCAGACAGGTGAGGCACAGTAAAGAAAATCATAAATAAGCCATAATAGTCACACATAGCAAGTAAGTAAGGCGTGAAGACACACACACTCTGGCTTGGCTTTACTAATGCCTCTGAGGGTGGATAGCCTAGTATGAACCTTATTGACTCCTGTGAAGATACAAAATTGGCTTTACAGGACACTAAGGATAATCACAAGGCTTACTTAACTGTTGGTAGGAACCATGTTGGGAATCTACAGATATGCTCCAAATCACACCACAGATATTACAAACAACAAACCAAACACACACACATATTGTTGAACATACAACACAAGGACAGGTGCAGTGCAACCCTCCCTGGTAGGAATAATGCGTAAAATATATATATCCTTAGGCAGACTGCTGGTCCCTTGACATTGCCAGATGCTGAGAGTAATAGCTCATCATCTGCTAAGCAAAACACACCTTGCAGGAAAGCAGTATATGATATGGTGTCCTGGGCTGAGGCCAACATGGACTCCAAGAATAATGGAATGCCAAATCACACTACTGCCCAATGTCAGCTTTTACTACTGGGATATGTACTCAAGGCAGTGTACAACAACAGTGGTCCTTCACAACAAAGGTGTTGCCTGAATGGATACGCAAACTACCACCCAGGATCCTGACAAGCTTGGTGCTGCAGCTATGAAAGGATCGATATACCATGAACATAAAGCTATCATGGACCTACTGATATCAGACCCTACACAGTGTGGCTGTTGTAACTGCAGATCCTACCTAAACATGTTTGACCCATTTGAAGCAACCATTAAGGTCATTGATGAGGGCAATGTGGTCCACACAATAGCTGGACCGTGCATGCTTTCAGACAATACCCTGCGAGTTCGTATGGATATGTTCACCAACAATATATGCCCCTATGTCAGTAGAGGTTTGCAAACTGAACCAAGGACAGAACGGCAACGGTCAGACCTTCTGCATCCATGTCAGACTACAAGGCGCAGATAATAATTGGCATCCGCAAAGGCTTGTCCTGCGGCCCCCGTTCGATATATATGTCCCATGGTACAGGCCAACAGGAAGGACTGTGACTGAACATGTATGCAGAGGTACCAAACAGCCACCTTATCCGACCCCCAATGACACAAGCAACCCACAAAAGGGCCACCTAGAAACAGACAACTGGAGCCATAGCCATGTCAGCAAGCTAATTGCAGAACTGTGTATAGACAACCACCGTGGATATACAGTAAGTGCCCACAAATTACCACACAGGTGTTAACCCATTACGTACCTAACAAGTAATGAGAGGCCTGGGGACACAAGGTGATAGATATCCTGCACTGGACAAACATGTGGCTGTTGTGTTCGCAAAAACATACCACATACCCACCCAGTCATGAAGGTTGTCAGATGTAGATAAGGGGAGGTCACTGTGGCTCTGCAGTCATCCTTCATCAGCGTCACAATTGACTACAATAGCTATACCTCAGCAGACACCTCCATCAACTGTAAAGTCCACAACAGTACCCCACCAGGAGTAGCAAAGAGCATGAACAGATGCCATGTGTTGCCTGAGTAAACAAACTGCAGCTCCACACACTGCCATACTGCCCAGCCAGAGGCAAGCTGTGCCTGATGTATGAAGCCATGTCCAAGCTGGAATCAATGAACATGTTGCCACTAGTTCAATCTGAATGGCAGTGAGCTATGCACATGAGAGACCTGAACCCCAGCACTGACATACATAGGACAAGCTGTACAAAATGATCCATAACACAGAAGGCACCCTCACTCTTGAGTAAACTCCCAGTACAGGTTAGCCAGAGAGGCACCTATCGACACCCCTCAAGAGGAATCCCGATGAGTGGATGGGAGATGGTAGGTTAACACTGGGTATCACTGTTATGTCAGAGGTAGACGGAGGCACAGTATGCTAACCATGACATATGTCATGGCAAACACCAGTTACAATGTGTGTCGAAGGACAAACACACTCTGTGACTAGCATCAGAAATGGCCTAGGGAACATCGCTAGTGTTTGCCAATGTCCACCTATGTTGTGGAATACAAGCCTGGTGTAGGTAGTCCATATCTGAACATAATGCAACATGGTCATATGTGCACAAATGGCCCCTACACAGTCTGTTGTGCTCACTATGAAGATGTCAAGCAGTGATAAGACTAAAGCCTAGGATACCGTCCACCACAGTGAAAGTACTGAACCAGTACACTATACGGTACTACAGTGTTAGGTCATTATGAAAGGATGTTGACAACTGTATGAAAAGTATCCCATGCAATCCCTGCAGGCACAGTATAATCCCTGTTGTGGCAGACACAAAGCAGTTGGCCAGTTAGTACACAACATGACACCCAACACACAACCATAAACATGAGATATTGTTGAAGTTCACACACACCCAAATATGTGGTGGACTTCAGAGTTCAACATATGGAAAGCTCACACTGGGCATGCTCGCACACTTTGATAAATGAGGCATATGTCAGACAACATGCCATGGAAAGGCTGAACTGGGCATGCTCACACACTTAGGCCATATCTCCGTTTAGCAGTTGGCCACACATATTTGGTATTTGTACGTGTCATTCCAGGAACCAACCACAACACAGCAATCTGCCCAGTGCACACAGTAAATGACTACAAGTGATATAGTGGATCGCCCTCATATTCAAACATCTTCCACAGATACACAAGTTGCTCATAGGAACAGGGAATGCTATGGCAATAAAGACCTGCAAACAGTATAACAGCACAACAAATATTGTGCATCTGACAATTGAACATATGGGTGTAGAGGTCAATACTAGGCTTGTTGCCCTAGGGAATGACAGCTTAGCCAGAGTGTGCTTGGCATCTGCATCCCCAGTACAGTAGGCTACTGTGCCACTGTAAAATAGGTCACATAAGGCAACGTGTGAGGCTAGTGAGCTGTACCTCTGTCAAACAGGGGCACAGTGGAGATCTCAGGGTTTGAATGTGCTAAGCCACAGCCATGTTGTTGGTGTGTGCTGGAAGAGGGTTGCTGAGGACCTCTAACAGTAAGTGGCCATCAATAACAGACTGAGGGGAGCCCTATCTGCATTGTCTGGACAATTCCACTGTCAACACTGTGTTGTGATGATTATGTGGGAATGAAGTGTCGTGCCGGTACTGTTCACAGATGTCCTCCCTCTGTGGGCTACAGCTCTGCAATGTATTAGCTCACTCTGTCTGCTGGGCAGCTCATATATGGCTGGTGTACACCTGACAGGTGTCTTGTTGTGCAGCAGTCATGGGTATATTGGGATAGCATGATCAATGCAAACCTTACACATGCTCATAGAATGCAATTGTCAAGGATTATGCAGAGTGGCCAGTATAGTCCCCCAGCATGGGTCCTTTGAAGTCGTCCACCCCAATCTTCACAAGTGTAGAGTCTGCTTGTGCTAAATACAGTTTGTTTGCAGTGACAACCTTGCCTGGGGGTGGGGATGGGATATGGATGTCCAGGGAAAGGTGGGTATGGTCAGATGTCAACAATGGTGGTCTACCTCTGGTGTGGAACAGTGCGAGTTCATGTTGCAGATGACAGGTGCAATATGTATTCCCCATGTGGCTGTGGTGAGGGGTCGCCATAAAAATATGGACCCACAAATTGTAGTGGTTGTAGGGTAATATGATAGAGGCCTGAGTAGTCTCACACACAATATGCCCGCATCTGATGTTAACAACTGAATGGTGTATGTGAACACCTGCATATCCCGGCACTGTTCCCAGGGCCATGTGTGTCCTGGATGTGGGAGTATGAGTGTTCTGGACTGGTTTGTGTTGTGTGTTTACAGGTCCTGTGATCACGGCTATGTAGTATAGAACATAAACCTTCAGTCGCGCTTATGTGCATATCTGACCCTGACACATTAGGTGGCTGCGAAATTCTGCATATATATATGCTATCCCCACCTGACAGGTAGTACTAGATGTACATACCTCTGTAGAAATAAAGATGTTAGTTAACCTCTATAAATACTGCAGGTGCAGACCAGATGCCCAGTGAATTCAGTTAAGCGGCGCTCTGCTAATCACGTCTCCCTCAAAGTGTCATAAATATAGGTAGGTAGGAGTTCGAACCATGCACCGTGCTCAGTGTTATTGTTATTGTGTGGGTGAGCGGGGGTTGATGTGTGTGCAAGTCTGTGTGAGGGAGATGTCCCTTTTAGCAACTGTGAGAGAAAGCACTCTACAGGATGCCCATCCCCCATCTAAGCACGGATGATGTCAGCACCCTATAAGTACAGCAGGAGAGGGGAACCCTCCCAATAATTCAAACAGCGTGCTCTGCTAATATGGCTGTCATGAGTGTCATAACATAGTTGGGTAGGGGTTTGAATCCTGCAACTGCCCAGTGTGTGTGGAGGGGGGTTAGTGTGTGTGCAAGTCTGTGTGAGGGAGATGTCCCTTTTGGCAACTGTAAAAACACTCTACAGGATGCACATTCCCCTATCTAAGCAAGGATGATGTCAACACCCTATAAGTACAGCAGGAGAAGGGAAACCTCCCAGTAATTCAAACAGCCCGCTCTACTAATGTGTCTGTCACAAGTGTCATAACATAGTTAGGTAGGGGTTGAATCCTGCAACTGCCCAGTAAATGTGTGGAGAGGGGGGTTGAGTGTCTGTGTAGGGGAGATGTCCCTTTTGGCAACTGCCGAAAGACACTCTACAGGATGCAACATTCCCTCTATCTAGCCACCGGATGATGTCAGCACCTATAAAGTAAAGCAGGAGAAGGAAACCACCCAGTAATTCAAATAGCACACTCTGTTAATGTGTCTCTCTCAGAGTGTCATAACATAGCAGTTAGGTAGGATTTTGAAACCTGCAAGTGTGTGTGTGTGTTTGGATGTGGGGAGTTTGTGTGTGTGCAATTCTGTATGAAAGACATGTGCTTTTTTGCAATCAGGAGATCACACTACATGATGCACATTACCCTTTCCAAACACTGATCATAACATAGTTAGGTAGGAGTTTGAAACCTGCAAATGGCAAGTGTGTGTGTGTTTGGATGTGGGGAGTTTGTGTGTGTGTGCAATTTGCATGAAAGACATGTGCTTTTTGCAATCAGGAGATCACACTACATGATGCACATTACCCTTTCCAAACACTGATGATGTCAGCACCCTATACATACAGCTGGAGAAGAGACACCTCCCAGTAATCCGAATAGCGCACTCTGCCAAAGCGTCTCTCTCAAGTATCATAACATAGTTAGGTAGGATTTGAAAACCTGTAAATGGCAAGTGGCGTGGTAGTAGTGTTTTGGATGTGGGAGTTTTGTGTTTGTGCAATTCTGTATAACAAACATGTTACTTTTTAGCAATCAGGGAGATCACACTGCATGACAAAATACACATTACCCTTTCCAAACACTGATGATGTCAGCACCCTAGAAGTACAGCCGGGAAGAGGAACTCCTAGTAGCATCCGAATAGTACACTTTAGGCTAATCGCGCTCTCACGCAATTCTGACATAGTTAGGTAGGGATGTAAATCCTGCAAATGGTAAGTGTGTGTAATTGCAAGTGTGAAAGAACAGATCCTTTTGGCAAATACTACAATACACCAGATGCTGCATATTCCCCCAGTAAACACAGGAGATGTCACCACACTATCAGCACAGCCAAACAGGGCTACCTGGCCAGTAATGCCAATAGTGCACTCCGCTACTGGGTCTATTACCATTGTCAGAGTACAGATAGGTATGTTTTGGAAACCCACAACTGCCACATGTGGTTGTGTCACACATTATGACCTTGTGTGGGTCTTTGTGCATAACAATGCATGCCATTGCCTAAACCAGCAATGGCAATGCACACATGATGTATATGTGTGACACATACACATAAATACCTGTGACCTGCAGTAGTTACCATGTCTGACACGTGCCTCGAGTGGATAAATGGTATTCACAATGAATAACAATATGACTGTGTCTTACTGTGCAGGGGCTGCACGCGGTATGCTCTATACAGTGTGGGTGTATATGGTAAAAATACCCACAGCAGGGGATACACATCTGGTCTGGGCCATATAGTCTACATGTAGTTGATGTACAGGTGCTGCATGTTCCCACCTGTTGTGGGAGTGGTAACATGTTATTCCACTGCAATTCAGTGACCACATGCTGGGAACCTTTCAACTAGTGTGTTGTAGCCACAGTAATGCTCATGCACAATGTTTGGCTGGATGCAGTCCAGCCATATAAAGATATTTCTTGAGACTGTCATATTGCCAGTGTTGTTATGGAGGATAGGTGGGTTTCCTGTGTATGGGAGGGTTGTGTGTGCCAGTCTATGAACCAGAAGGCAGTCCGACACACTGTTAGCTGCACATGAATAGGCCCTGATGCTTTGTGCTGTGCCAACAACCTGGAGCTGTGTGCATTCCTTGTGGTGCCTTGGGATACCACCCCTGTCTATGTGTGTTACATGTGTAGATGTCAGGCATGGTATGAGGTATAACCTGGCAGTGATGGGTTGCACCTGTGAGCTGTGAATCAGGACTCTGGTACTGCACAGACATTGCAGTTCACCATGCTGGAGGACAGTGTCCAGTGCATGCATCTTGCAGTGTACACTGCTGTTGTTGTGTAGCATCACCGTTAGTGTCCAGTCCTCTGTGATACCCACGGAGGTGGCTATGTAATCTGTGTCCTGCAGCATAAGCAGTACTATGTGTGTATCAAGGGGCTTCGCCAATATACAATGGCCCATGTGGTGTCATGTGCAAGCTGTCCCTCAAGCAAATCATTGTGGCTTCCTAGCATGTAAGCACACGTTGACAGCCAGTGGATACCCTATGAATGACATTGAGATTGAGCAGAATGTAGACATAGAACAATCTCTTCCTACATATAGTGGTAGCATACCTGGTAAGGGTATGATGGCAACCAAGATCCAGGCTTATACTGGCCCATGCCATATGCTGAGAGATCCCCTTCTATGTTCCCTAACTCATGTAGTCCAGGGAGGCTATGTCTCAGGTCATCCATAGTGGCATGGTCAATGACTGAGTCATATGTGTCCATGGGCGCCTCTGACTGACCTGTATGCATGTGTGTTTTGTGGTGGACCATAGTGCCCCACAGGCATATCACTGTGACCTTCACCATGTACAGCCTGTTGAGCCGGGGACCCCACCGCAGCAGGCCAAGAGAGGTACCACCTGACACATCTGTAGCAGTTGTGTTGTGTAGCCTCCACAGGTCAGTGAGTGTGTGGCACACGGGATGTGTGTGCCATGTGTGGCATGTGCTCTGTTCCGACCGTAACATTATGCCTGTATGCCAGCTGCGGAGGTGTGTGATGCTCAGGCAGGATGCTATTCTGAGTCTCCAAGCATGCCCCAGTGTGTTCAGCTTGCTGTCAAGCCGGGTCTATGTCTGACTGGTGGCTGCAGTCACTGTAGTATGCGTCATGCCACACTGACAGGGTATGGCATTACTGGAGTTCAGAGTGCTCAGTCCCCAGATTTACGGCTATGTGGTGGCATCCCACACATGTGTTGTAATGCGTTTCCACCTGGCCAGGGGTGAGGTTGACACGCATACATGTGGCAGCTGTGACATTGCCACGACTCCCGCGCGGCTTCAACTGGACCATAGAGGTGATTCACAGGTTACCTTTGCACATGCTACCATAGTAGTGTGATTGCCATGGCGGTGATTACCAACACATAGGGCCAATGGGGAACAACATACTGAAGGTGTGTATGTGTGGGTGTACTTGCTACTGATTTCATAGCACTGGCATATAAGTGACTGCACACGTGGGTAAATGCCAGGTAAGACATGTGCAATGTGTCACAGCAGCAATCGTACATGCTAACAGGACAGACAGTGATGTTCTGTCAGCGTATAAACTTGACATACATATGATGCGGCTATGCAGATGTCACTAGGAGTCCACAGAAGCACTGTAACTCTGCATTGCAGCGGTGGAAGCAGTGTTGAGGAACCCCAAGCGAACATGCATGCAAACAAAGCTACACAGTAAGCAGGGCTGGAAGTAGTCCATTGTATACAACAAAGAAGGGGGTAACACTAACAGTAGGTAACAGTGCAAATGTAAGGCACTATCAACATGTACCCAGGAATGCACAGCTCAGATGTCCATGGTAGAAATGATATTATGCCATAGTTAATTGTGATTTAGATTCATAGATTCATAGAGTTTTATACTGGCTATCTGCCCTAAAGGCATTTATGCCACAGTTTTTTCCCCTTTTTTCGGCATTTTTTTGGTCTGTGCATAAAAAATTTGGCCCCCTTTTTTGCCAGGGG
>NW_025051378.1:0-12500 GCF_019279795.1 Protopterus annectens | reverse complement strand
ACAAAAAGGCAGGAGTCAGAGCTGGATGTGACACTTCTATATGTTATTTGCACTGGGTGTGACGAGGGTGGACAGGATTAGGAATAAGTATATTAGAGGGGCAGCCCAGGTTGGATGGTTTGGAGACAAAGCCAGAGGTGAGATTACATTAGTTTGCTCATGTGCTGAGGAGGGATGGAATAAATTAGGAAGAGGATGCTAAGGATGAAGCTGCCAGGTAAGAGGAAAAGAGGAAGGCCTAAGTTAAGGTTTATGGATGTGGTGAGAGAAGACATGCAGGTGGTGGGTGTGATAGAGAAAGATGCAGAGGACAGGAACAAATGGAAACAAATGAGCCACTGTGGTGACCCCTAATGGGAACAGTCAAAAGAAAAGAAGACTAAAACATGAAATAATGGATGGCTAGGATTTCCAGATATTGAAAGCTGATAAAGCTTATAGTTTTTAAACTTTTATAGATTGGCTGGATAGTGAAGATGAGGCTAACTGGGAAATTTAAAATACATTATATCTGTTATTTTAATCAAGTTTTAAATACAAAACCAAGCTAAATGAAGAAGAGCTATTCAACGAGTTGTGGTGATTACTGTCAGGTTACTTTCAGTATAATATAACCAATCTATTTGATTTCTTATATCTAAACAATGTACCAAAGCCTATTATACTACATATATGAACACACTAACTTTAAACAATTTATTCACTATTTGCTATGGGATTGAATTTAACTGCACAAGTCTTAACAGAATACGTATTTAAGAGAACACATAGCTTTTCAGAATCCACTTTGAGAAAATACACATTTTTATTCAGTGTATAAATTAGACCATCTCTACAAGCGGCTGTAATACATTTATATTTATTTGACATTTGTGTACCAGAAAAGTGAAACTGGGTTATAAGGAACCCATTTTCAGAGGAGGCCTAGACAGAAAAGCACCAGATACATACAGTTCACAGAATGAAAAGTAAGACCGATATAAGGTCATAACTTTCAAGCACAAAATTTTAAAAACTACACATTGAGTTTTTATGCTGACTAATGTCAGTATTCAAGCAGACATTATACTGGAATCCTGATAATTGGAAGACGCAGCATTATTTACATAATAGATTATAATCTAGAGGTGATGAAATATGGTAACCGATAATATTGGGGAAGATGTAGGATAGTACGAGTAGATGGGTAGGGTATGATAGAGGGATAGTAGGAATAGATGTAGGCAAGGTATGAGTGTAACCTTGGAGAGATGTGTAGATTAAGGGGGACGGTAAGTTAGTGGGGATACAGGGAGTAGAGTTAGAGAATGGTACGAGTACCTCAGCCTGGGCTCATAGAGGAGCTTTGTTAAAACATTCTTCTTAAAGGTTTTGAGGGAGTGCAGACTAGTAGCAGTTTTGATAGTTAAAGGAAGGGAAATCCAATGTTTTGTAACCGAGCAGGAATAACGGCTAAGGGCAGGGGTTTTTTTAGGTTTTAGTTGTGGTGCTGCAGTAGCGTTGTCACCTCACAGTAAGATGCTGTCCGGTTTGATTCACAGCTAGAGCATCTTCTGCGTGGAGAAATGCATGAATGGGCATATCTTCGTTGAAGGTTGTGCATCAGGGCTGGTAACTCGGCACGTAAAAATCAACTTCCAATCATTAGCGGATGGGAGTTCCGGTGTGACAACCCCTAACCGGGAAAAGCCGAAAGACACAAACAAAGTTGAGGAGATGTTTGTCTTCAGATATAAGATGTTTGAGATAACGTTGATTAATGGGCTAAGAGCAGGGCAACCTAGTGAGTTGTGGATGACTTTGTGTACAGTAGTACATTGTATGTATTGTAGTTGAAGGGGGGGAGTTCAAGCCATCTTAGCGAATGTAAGTCTTTACAGTGAGGTTAGAGGGGGTTGTGTTTTTTTTGCAAATCTGCAACTTTTGTTATAGCAGTTTTTTTTTTCTTTTTTTTTCTTAGGTGTATAAGTTTGTTAGAATTGGGGCCCATATAACAGTAAGGGCAAGAGGTAGATTTTTGCCAGGGTAATTTTGGTTGTTGCTGTGAAGGAGTGGTGCAAATGAATTATAGCGCCATGGCTAGCCACCTGGTGGTGTAAACTTTGGCTCGAGATAATTATCACAGCTGAAGTGAGACACCCTGACCACATGTGCAAAATGGCAAAAGGGGTTGAGGATGGATGTATTTTCTGTAGGTCATTCTTGAGATAATCACCAGTTGTGACACCTAGTAGTTTGGCATACTGAACCATTTCAGTTTTAGTATTGTTGGCTGAAAAGATCTTTAAGTTTTTTGTTGGAGCAGTGGGGTTTGTGGGTGAAGATGGAGCTTTGTTTTTTGGGTGGTTCAGTAGGAGTTTAGCATTGGGGAGTGATTCTCTGGAAGAGAGAGCTTGTGTTGTAGGTGAGTCAATGTGCCTGATATGCTGCTGATAGTGGAATCATCTGCATATTGGATTAGAGTTCTTTCAAAGGAAGGATGTATGCAAGTTTTGATGAAAACATTAAATAGTAATGGGCCAAAGATGGATCCTTGAGGTACACCTGTGGGGGTAATGTGATATTGGGAGAGAGAGAGCCCTGCCATTTCACTGATAGCTGCCTGTCCGCTAGGTAGCTAGAAAACCACTGAAGTGAGGAGGAGGTTAGACCAATACTGAGAAGTTTAAGGTGTTTGGGAATGAGACACCATGTCAAAAGCTTTTGACAAATATAGAAATACTGCAGATAGTTTGTCACTGTCATGGGCTTTGACAGAATCCTTGAAAGATAATAAAGCTATTTGAGGTACTGTATTCAGATATAAAGCCATGTTGAGTGTGGGGAAACTAGGCTGCTGATTGTGAAATGGTGGAGAAGTTGTAGGTTCACACATTTTTCTAGAATCTTTAGAGGGGGGGACAGTTGCAATAGGATGAAAGTTTGTGTTGTCAGTGCAGTTCCCTCCTTTATGTAAAGGGATAATGTGACCTTTTCCATAGTTTAGGGACATGTGATTCAGTTATGAACCTTTTAACATGCTTAAAGGGAATGATATTGCCTCTGCTGCAAGCTTTGGGTATTCTGGTAGGAGGTTGTCTGCTGAGGTTGAGCAAGCATTTTTTTTTTTTATTTGAGATAAAGGGATGGGCTGAAAAGTAAACTGGGGATGGTTTGGTTTTTGGTTATGAGTGAGGGCGTTTGTTGTGTTTGCAATGTGTGGGGTGTGTAGAAGTATGTGTTGAATTTGGCTGTTTGAAGAGGTGGTATATTGAGGTATGGATTGGGATTGTTTATTTTCCTGGGTTGAGTAGTGATGTTTCAGAAGACCAGAATTTCTTAGGGTTGTTTTTGTGGTTATCTTGGATGTAGGAATAGTATGATATTTGTCATGCAATATTTGTCTTTTTGATTGCACAGTTTTGTATGATTGAAGATTTGTAATTTTATACTTTAGCCAGGCAGTCCATGCCTTGGCCCTGTCTTTCTTTAGAATTTTACAAGATTTGGTGATCTATGGGGCATGGTTTTGTTTTTGAGCGGGGGGGGCTAGGGGGTTAAGAATGGTTAGGAAGGTACTGTTGAAATGTTCAACTGCATCATTAAAGGGATGTCTTTTTAGGATGGACCAGCCTGTAGTTTTTAGACATTCATCAAATGCCTCTTTGCTAAATTTTTGTATGTTGTATATAGTTTTGAACTTCTGTTGCTTGAGTTGAGAGATGGTCCTGAGTATAGTCTGGTTGAAAATAAAATGTGCATGCAGACTGGGAACATATTTTTGTTGAATCTATAAAAATTATTGGAAGTAAATATAAACATCTGGGCAAGTTTTATGGAGAGAGAGCTAAAATCTTGTATTCCAATACCAGCAGGAGTAAATGCGAACGATTAGCCTCTTTTTGCATAATATTAACTATAGCAAGGAAAATAACAAGAAAGTAGCTGATACAGACTACATTTACAGAATTTCCAATGCTATTTTAGAAAGTCCACATTAAAGAAACTGAAATATGTCCAAATATTCAAATTTTGGCCAAAAATAGCAGCTTTGGACATGTACAGCAATGGTGTTAACAAAATGAATGAAGAACTTTGTTTTTATATACAATAAATGTTTCTGGAGAACAGGTACATATTGTGAGGTTTACTATCACAATTTGGAACCATAGACTCCTGATAATCAAAATCCTGAAACCATACTATTGAAAGGCTACAATTTTGAAGACAATGTTTTCAGACCTCAAATACTGAATCCCTCAATCACACAGAATATTGAAAATTTTAAATCCCAAAACCATAACATTAAGACCAAAATGTAAGACCACATTGTTTACAAATCTCAACTATTGAATCCCCCTAATAGTATGAAACCAGGAATGAGTGCTTGCATGGGTCCAACAGGGGTGCAGATCCAGGAATGAGTGATAAAATGAGTCCTGCAAGGGGGGGGGTGCAATTCTGGTAGTTGGATATTGTGTTCAACATTTTGGTCTTTTGATAATACTGTTTCAATATTTTGATTTTCAAGATTCCATACTGTAATAGTAAACTATACTGTAATTAGTTATTTAGTAGCTCAATAGTTATTAAAATGATTTTATGTAAGTTTATATCATAATTTTATACAAGAATTGTCAACTGTATCATTAATTGTACAGTGAGATTATTTCAAAATATGTATGTTTGCTTTCCTTTTTTGTGACTTGATGCTACAACCAAAAAAAAATGAGGGCATATTGAAGTTGGAAACAATTATTGTAATGTACAATGGGAAAGAAAATAAAAGCATTCTGGCAACTCCACTTGGATTTATTTTGTGGGTGTGCTAATTTACCCAGCCCCGCCCCATTGTCTGACATCCAATCACATCTAAGTTGAGTCTACCAGTCCTTCTCCCTCAGACTTCCTCCAGTATTGCTGGGGCCAGTCATGGATACTGAGGCCATATTGGGGGCTCTGCTCTTCTGTACAGCTGTCCAGTTTTATTACATTTATTTATATACTATTCACTTCCCTGTCCCCCAAATAACTGATTGCCTCTCAGGATAGCTCCCTACTTTGTATCATGCCTCCTATATGTGAGCGTATCAATGATCATCTTCCCACCAAGGACAGGGATGCCCATTCAGAGAGTTGCTGCATCAGTTGCCCAAGCCAATTACCAAACACAGGTTGGCTGATTGTTAGGAGGAGCTTTATACATCCCCACCACCAGAAGGCCCTAGTAGTTGTATTGATATCCAACTAGGGTAGCATAAAACAGAATGTAGATGCAGTATCAGATATACTGTACTAATAGAAAATTTCAGCATGCTAGACAGCAAATGCAGCACTGCATTGTGCAATGCACATTAATGTACATGGGGATGTGAAACCTTTCCCTAGAGTTTGCTTTAAACCTGATGAAGACAAGGAAGCAAGCTGCATCTTATAAAAATGATTTGGTAATGCAGCATTTGATACTGTAGTGTTGAATATGAAAAAAATGGAATGGTTATTTGTGAGGAAGGAAATTATATTATTGGTTTGAGGTTCAAAATACAAAACAAGCCTTTTTACTGTTAATGATTTATGTGTAACTGCATTGTGCAAATGACATGCAGATATACAAAAATGTATCGCCATCATTAGTTAATGCTGTAGTGATCCATTTTATTTGTAGGTATTTTGTCTGAATATCTGTTTTATTTATTTGTATACTGCTCACTAAAGAATGTTCGTTATCATTGTACCTTTGCTTGCATGCAAGCTGATAAAAAAAAAAAAAAAAAAACAGTAAATCTCTACTTAGGATAACGAAATTGCAATTGTTACTACTGTGTCTGCAATGTAAATCTCAAGAGATCACTTATGAATGATCCTGGAATTAGTATACGACAAATGCATCATGACTCAGCATGAGCACACATTGTGTGTTGTCAGAACGGTAGCAAAATGTTTCACTGCAATGTACTATAAGCTGCATTTCATAAGCTGAATGAAAGCCTAAACATAAAGATATGAATTTTTTTGTCCAAAGTTGATTATATGGTATTTCATTTTTCTTGCCTTAAGAAAAGGCATTTTTTCTAAAAAAATATAGCCAAGCACAATTAAAATATGCTGCAAGTGTTAACAATGGATAAACTTATGGAAAACTTTTTATATTTAGTACTTTATAAAAAGTATGGTAGGGATTTAATGTTTTAAATTCAACTCACTCTTCTGCTATATCTAGAAATCGGTGTTGTAACTCAGCATCATTGTACAGGGCATCATCTTATAACCTAATTACAGAATTTAAAAAAATGCTGGACTGGGTGTAGATTCTAATTCAGATGCACCAAAAGATTCATCTTGGAACTACCATATACGATGAATTTAATGTAAAACAAAAATATAATACAGAAACTCTCAGCCCTAGTTGAAGTCAGGAACACTTCAGGTGTTAAAACAGGCATTAAGGAATTACAACCCTTAAATAATGAGAAATCATAGGATATGACCAGCAGCTTAAGACCCCATTCTAGAAGAATCATTTCATATAGAATTTACCATATATTAAAATAAGTTATGCATATATCAAAGTAAGTTGTGTTCTAATTCCTAAAATAACACTGCATCATGTAGAAATACTGGATTCATATTAGAATGACGAAAAAGCATTTTGTCGACACATGTAGGGCGAACAGGCAAAACAGCAAACCGGCTGTTGAGCGAATTCTTTCCCTGGGAAAGAAGTCTCTTGACTACTTCATTGCTTTGCCTTTTCTGGAGTGTAGTGTGATACCTTGTCCGGTATAGCTTCTGAGCGTGATTGTGTAACAGTTACTGACCTTAGGGTTAGGATGCGGGTTAAGGTAAGTGCATATGTTTTAAAATGTTTACTGTTTTTTTTTGTTAGATGTATGGTTGGGTTACTTGGATATGTGTATTTAGGTTCATAGGTTAGTACTAGGTTAATTGCCCTTGCGAGCCATTTTAAGCCTGGTCATTTAACCCTTGTAAGACTCAAACCCTGCACCTTGTGTTTATAAGGCAAACACCTTAACCATTAGGCCACCCTCCCAACCCTTATTTAGTAAACTGTTTTTTTTTTGGGGGGGGGTATAATTCAGGTTAGGGTATGTGTGTATGTGTTTGGAAGTCTTTAATGTTTTTTTTTCTTTTTTGGTGGGGGCGTTGGAACAGCATTTTATTTCCCTAGGTAAGAAATAGCTGTTTTGTGGTTTTGAGATTTTCAGTGTTTGCTGAATGTGTTGTAATACTGTTAGCTGTTATCAGCGTTCGGTGTTATAATGTGAACCCAAAATACCATTAAGTGTTCATGTTCAGCCCTGAGTAGGAAACTCCAATAATATTCCCATAGTTCTGTGCATCCTAACAGGATCTTCATAATTTCTATTCGGGTGTTTAAGTTCAATAAACATAAAATAAAGCTCAATGCTGTTGACGTTCAGAAAATGCTATGCAAGTATATCTGCTTGTTCTTCTAATAGACTGGAATATGATCTTTAAGAAGTTGGTTTCACTTAATCTTTATAGGAAATCTACTTTCTAAGTTTTCTCTTATTTTTAGGTAAATGTTGGTCTATCACAAAGGTACCACTATCATTTGCACCTAGTAAGATGGGTCAGTTACTTGTAGTAATATCTCTAACCTCAATAAAATAGTTATTATATTAAGAAGAGAAATGAGTCAGTTACTCGTTACCTGTGCTGGTGGAATATATCCTACTACCTTCTCAGAAAAGTAGGGTTTCCCAACATTTGCTCATCCATCTTAATCTCTTCCAATAAAAGGATCATTAACAATAAGACAAGTAGTTTTCCTTTTCTTGGATATTGATTTTGCTACTGCATACTATTAACACACACTTACAGCTCCCTGTTGTGGGAAAAATGTTATCCTGTTTATAGACTGCTGCACTAGGAACATGATTTATGTGGCCAGTTGCACACAGCATTTCATGTGGGTAAAAGCAACATATGCTTCAATTTTCTTATTCACACCAATATTCAAACACTTTGTAACTTAGTGAGGCAAAGTTTTTATCTGCTACTACATACTGCATTGCATACCTTTTAAATATCAAGATTTCTGAAGAATATCCAGATGTTTCCCTCATATTTTGTGTTCTTTTCCTCAAAAATTTGTTTGGCAAATCACGTAGGATTGAAGTCACAAAATAATGACATTTAAATTTTTAAACGTCATCCTTAAGAAGATGCATAACACATATCCTGTTCTAGTAATTTTATAACTAAGTGCAATACTTAAAATCATTCGTCTCCCCATTATTTCAGGATTTCTCCAGATTTTATTGCACTAAAAAGTTAGGAGGTATGCTCCAGTGTTTGCATTTTGGATTACTTTAGAAATTAGAGCATTACATACTTAAATATAACATGAACCTTGTATGAAAGAATGCTTTTAGAAATATTAAAGATATTCATGTGAATTTATGGTATTTGACTCCATCCATACAGTCTATTTGAACACTGAAGAGTCATTACATGCCTTTACTTTTAAGTTCATCTTCTTTTGTGGTTCATGAGAAGTATTTTGGAAGATTTTGTTTCGGCTTTGACATGTGAACTTGTGGTTACCTAACCAAGTTATGTTCCTCTGTAGGTGTTCTAATGAAGATACCTTCAGTCTGATTTGTAATGTAATAGGCCTGTAGCTGCACAAATTCCATTTGCTTTGGTTTAAGTTTAGTAAAAATTAATGAATATATATTTTCCACATGATCCATCTTGACTCTTGCTGACTTTGGATTTCTGAACCTTGCATCAGATTACAAACTGCACAATTAAATTAAACTAATTCTGCAGTTTCAGTTTATTCATAATTGATTGTCATTGCAACAAGTAAAAATTAGAAAGTCAGTTTTGATTTTATCACGTAGTTGCCGAAATGTGTATTTGAAATGGTTAACTGGAACAGAGCATTGATCAAAACTGACCAATGTTACTCTCAGCTGGGGAAATCTTCACACACTATTATTTTATTCAAAAACTGAACTTTGAGTAGGTATCAGGTACTTTAACCTTTGTGTTGATGGGCAGCTGTTAGGCTCTTTTTTTCATTTTCTTGATGTTAGGACGTTTATTATTACTATATTATGTTTTTATGCTTGAAAATATAGTGGAGCTAAACTATGAAAGTCTTAAATCTGGTAAATACTAATTTTGCAATAAAAATACAGTACAGAGCATATATAGTGTGTCATATGGTTTTAGTCACAAGTCTACAGTAAAATAGACAAAGGCTTATAACCCAAAAAAAAAAAAGCTTTACCAGACAAGCTTTACTCAAGATAATTGCATGATTTATATGATCAGTGCTAAAATTTTATATGGGCTGCTGACCGTGTAAACGGTCAAGCTGAAAAACAAGTGAAAACTGCTGCTTCTACTGATGAGACATTCATTTGAATGTTGCTTCAGCTGATCTTGTACTATTTCAGAAAACAATTTTCATCTTTTAAATTTTTTTTGCTGAATTTAACTATTTTCTTTTCCTTGCATTTTTGTCACTTCAAGTACGTAATGCTTTTCTTCAGACAGTAGTAATGGCTTTCAGCTTTTCCTGGTTAGGGGTCGCCACAGCGGAACTCCAGTCCGCTAATGATTGGCAGATTTTTATGGTGCCAAGTTGCCAGCTCGACACCCAACCTTCAAAGAAGGCACACCCATTCATGCATGCACCTACCTGCATGTCTTTAGCATCATTTAATTGCAGGGAGAATATGCAGACTCCACACAGAAGTCGCTCCAGCTGAGAATCGAACAGGAGAGCCTCTTGCTGTGAGGCAACAGCGCTAACCACTGTGACTGCTGTTCATAATTCATAAATTCCTTATCCGTCATGCAATTTGAATGTTAGATCACTTAAAATATTAACACTATTTGTGAATATATAATGTGATAAGATGTTGCCTTTAAGATCTGACATCTGTATTACATGTGTTGACTTAAAATGTAATCTCTTAAAAGCACACTTCTAACAGTATGGTCTAAATGCATGTTGGTAGGCAAAGTCCTGATTTTGCTTTCATAATCAATAGACTAGCCTTTTCTGTAATATTAGTAATTATAGTCTCTACTTATTCTGGTAGACTCTTACTGCTTAATTATTATAATACTGCTCTAGAAGGCTGTTAATTTCCTTTCTAACCCATTATTGCATCATTACCCCTACTGTATAGTTTATTATTTTAGCTTGCAAACTACTGTGCTTTTTGAAAAGTGAGTAGAAAAAGAGCAATAATTGCATCATGTATATGAATACCAGTTTTCAGCAAAACGTTCAGAAAATGTTCATCTGTTAGGCAGGCATTTGTTTAATATTAAAATTCCAGTACCACGGCTTCTCTTCATCAGATAAAACAAAACAATCTACCCAAGACATTTTTTCAGTCTTTAATGTATTATGAGCACTGTGCCTGCATTAGATTGCAGATGAGGCAATTTTACTTGTGCATTGCCATATCCCTTTGTTAGCACTACCATCAACAGTCCCACATTTTTCAGCCAGGGTGTACAGGAATTTACTTAGATGTAGCTAATAAAGAAATTATATACTTTCATTTATACAGTGCAGTGGTAGAATTGTTGCTTCACAGCAAGAGTTTCTCTAGTTCAATTATTGTCTGGAGTGTCTTCTGCGCAAAGTCTGCATTTCCTCCCTGCACTCGTGTGGGTTTTTTCCAGGTGCTTCAGTTTCCTCACGTTAAAGACGTGCATCTGGAGCATTTCTCCTTGGACCTACGCTGAAAATTGGCCTCAATCCAAGTCAGAATTTCCTGATAAAGAAATGGTCATAACATAAATGTTAAATTATAGGTACATTTGCATATTTAATCACTATAACATCAGTAACTTAATTCCTGATGAAGGGCTCCTGTTAGCCTGAAAGCTCATGTACCTGCAACACCTATGGTGGGTTAATAAAAGGTATTAAGTCATGTCTGTGTTGCATCATCTTTGTGTTAATAAGTGAAATGTTTTTTTCTGAAACATTTATCAAGAAGATGCCAGTTTGAATAAAAACATTTCTGGATATGTTAAAATAAGTGTATTTAGGAAGCTACTTTAGAGTTTTATATATGTGTGGATGGTTGTAATTCATTTAGTGAACAACATAAATGAGTGAAACGCAAATGTGACACATTCAGTGATATAACAGAGGAGTGACTTGTGTTAAACACATCTGGTGAATTTCAGGCTTCACACAGTGTAAAAATGTAGATGTGCACAGGAACACAAATGTTTGAAAAAGTGGTGGTTATGAAAATGTGCAGAACTGCATTACAGTAGGCAGTGTGTGCAGGCGTTCACGGGTTAGGGTTATAGTTAGGCAATAAATTTAGCATTGTGGTGCTGTTATGGAAAAGTGTTTTTAGTAGTGTGTGTGTGTTTGTGTGTATGTATATACACATATATATATATATATATATATATATATATATATATATATATATATAAAATATGGTTTCTCTTAATCTCGAAATGCTGAAATCTCAAATTTTAGCATTTCGAAACTATGAAGCCGAACCATTCAAAATCCCGAAATCCACAATCAAGAATATACACACACCATACACCACATAACACACACACCATTCCACCCATAGGACACAAACTGCACAACCCTACACTATATATAAGAAGAAAGGCAAGCCCGCTGCATTCCCCATGTGGGGGGCTGCTCCACCTACAATCCCCCTACTTATATATACCAACTCTGAGATTGCACATAATGAAAAAAGAAAGCTCACACAATGGCATTCTACACTCGCTCACACACAAATACACATCACACACACATAAACACCAACATTGACACTCATACTTGCACCTCCTAACCAATACATACAACGTACAAAATCACACAAACAATCACCTTCAATTTCACACACCATACCAGCCAAACACTTCATGCAGCATACCAGAAATGCATAAGCTCGGATTCCAGATATTAGAATTGGCTCTTATGCACTTTAAGCATTCTGCATTATTTCAGTTTCATGATCTCGGAATACTTAAGTTTGAGATTTCTGCATTTCAGATTATGAAGTAAAACTGTGTGTGTATGTGTGTATATATATGTATATATATATATATATATATATATATATAAAACATGAATGTTTCTTAACAGATATAGAGCACAGAATTATGCCTCGTATAAGCATTGTTTATTCATAAGTGCATATTCTTGTCATTATGTTTATTCATGACTGCCTATTCTAGTCACTATGATGCCACCTATATGACACTGATCCAAATAGTTATCTCTAACTTTTATAGCATTTTCTAACTATGATATCTCCTACACTACTCAATGGATTCATTTTCTGATGAAGGTCTTGTACAATAAAGAACGAAAGTATGCTCAATTATCAGTTACAGTATTTGTCAACTTTATTTTTATTCTAAAAAAGTTAATTTTTTATTCCGTGGCTGTGGAAGTTCGTTTTATGTATGTTTACTTTCTTCCTTGAAAAGTCTGTTCTTTTGCACAAAATTTT
>NW_025051377.1:0-12939 GCF_019279795.1 Protopterus annectens | reverse complement strand
AAAATAGGCATAGAATAACCAAGTACTAAGCAGCACAAACCAGGAAATAATATCAGGATTCACAGCAATAGGGCAACACACAGAAGTCACAGGAAAATAAAGTTAAATTTAAGTTGAATTTAATGAAGGCTGCCCTGTGGTACACAGACTTCCTCAGACAAAAAGTATTACAAACTACATTTAACTGAACAGCAGCTTAAATATCCAGCAGTATAAGTCAAAGGTTCACCACAATCAGGCACACCTTGAACCATGAATAAAAAATTTCAGTTAAACGCTAGCTCACAGGACTTGAGTTCAATCACCACATTATATTAAAATTAAAAATAAACAGATAATCATAAAATCAGCCAGTTGTTGGGCCTTATCATCTAAATAAACACTACTACTACCTGATATAAACAAGTACAAAACACAAAACAGTTAGAGGTAAGTTACAACTCATAAAGGCAAAAGACTATCTAACCAGGTTCTGTTAAGAAGGCTAATAGAGCAGCCTTCATTGAGACTCTGGTAGAGCATAGGCATTTAATCTAATTTGCCATCGCAATTCAGACGTAATAATATTGTGGTGTACAGGGCTCCTCTATGTCATGCATTTGTTCTATAACCATAAACTTTAAAATGGTGGTCTTTATGCTGATGATATGTTTGGCAAGAGCATTATCTTTCGGGCTGTTAATTGCATATTGATGTTCAGATCCCATCTTTAACCTACGCCGGTTTTACCTACATAAAACCTGTGCATTTTTGGCATAATGCCACATAGACCACCATTTTAGAATTACAAGTGCATCTGCATCTAATGTCGTATTCATTATTATCAATGTCAAATCGGTTTGATTCAAGAATGTGACGACATTGATTGCAGTTTTGACATTTGAACATCCTTAGGAGTAATGGGTACTGCCGCTTCAGGTTGTTCCAACAACATTTTCATATTTTTACCTCTTCTATATGTAAACCTCAGGTTTAACTCCCAGTTTGTTCAAAATTGCAAGGTTGAACGAATGTCTCCAGTTCTAGTAATGATGTCCATAATAGACCTACTACTTGACAATATGTAAGAATTAATCTAGTGTTATTATTATTTATAGGAGTAGTTCCATCATACATTCTAACCTAGACTGCCAACCCGGAAGAATCCGATGTCTTAGTATAGGTTTGTAAACCCATCGGATCTTTGTTAATCACCACACAGCCCACAAGTTAAGCCGGATAGCCTCATGAAGGAACATATTCTAAGTAAGTCACATTCCCAAGAAAGTCATCGCCCAGGGCTCAATATCGGCTGCTCGTATCAGCTGACCCTACAGACCTTTTTTGGTAGCTAGGATGGCAGCTACTAAAAATGAAGAAAGAATTAGAGTAGGTAGGCTTTCTATATGCTGGCCACATATTTATTCAAGATGTCATTTTCGCCAACCATAATGCCTAAATAGGCTATTGCCTCAGTGTTGAAGGAAGAGGTAAAAAGTCAGTGGAGTTGTTAAGTAACGACAATAACAGAGGCTATCAGCTTCTTTCAATCTCTAATAAAATAAAGATGTCATCCAGGTATCGGGTGTAGTACTTGATCTTAGACACTACTACCCACTCATTGTTTAATTTGTTCACCCTTTCCCCAGTATGACATCACTATGTTGGTTAAGCTGTATTCAAGGGGACCCTATAGCACCCCAGTTTTTGTAGATAGAAATTCTCTCCTAATAAAAAATAGTTGTTATAAAGGATCAAGTCCAGTTCAATCACAAGGGATATTTCATGGGCGGGCACCTTCTCTAAGGAAGAAGGCCACCCAGTCCAAAAGCCATCTGCAAAGGTATACAAGTGTATAAATCCTGACATTCATTGTCAGAAATTGTACTCTACTGAAGGGAATGTTGTTTAACTTATCAAGAAAAGACCAAGAGTCTTTACAGATTTGCTCTTCATCCTCAAGGTACTTCTGCAGGATAGTATCAACCAGTTTGGCACAAGGATATGGAGAGCCACCATCAACGGAAAATAGGTGGTGGATTTTTCATCAAGGTCCTTGTGGATCTTGGGTATACCAAAGATACAAGGGTACCTGGGAAATAATGTGGTAAGGTATTTGTGTTGACCTTGGTTAAGTCTACCCTCAAAAACATTTCCCGTCTCATGAAAGCCTTAATTTATGATATGCGTGGTTTACCTCAGACCTTGAACTAATCATATAATGATCATTAGACAATAGGCCCAACATCCACAAAGAATAATTGATCAAAGACTACAACCCCACCACCTTTATCGGTTTACAGATTCTTAAGGAATGTAACTTAACATATTCCAACAGGGTCATTTCCCAAAATCGCTGGTACATTTACTTAAATGCAAATTAATATGTCTTAAATCAAGTTCACAAGTGGATCCAACGCCAGGCCTAATGGGCAGTGTGGGTTAAACATGCTAGGGACAAAGATATCAGGATGATATCATGACTGAAACCACGAAGTTTCAAATACAGGTTAAAACCAATTTATTTAGCAAACCTTAATATCGATCTTGGTGTTCACTAAATCCTACTTCTGTTCTCCTACATAGGTGTATCCCTTTGATATAAGGTCGGCCATCAGGGATCAGCACGCTATAATTAAAAGATATTAAAATCTCCAAGTTGATTGGTAGAAATAACTGGGCCCATGCTGGTTAATGGGGAACCACAGTATCAGTCTCTACATCCCAGGTTATCAGTATTGAAGTAAAGGTGAAACCACACAGAACCTCGCTACTCACACAAGTCGCAGGCTTCAGTAAGGCTGTAGGTGAGGTAGAGCCAGGTGATAGGTAAATTCTGGTATCTACTGCCTCTGAAAAACTGTTTCTGTTGCTTCCTCTAAAGATTGCTGCAAGTTGTCTTTTGCTTAGGATGACCCCGTTTGTTGGTGGAAAAGTGTACCTGCTGCTGACCCATTGCCGTAGTGTGGAGGACTGCCGCCGTTACGGTTCATAAGTCTCTCACCTTCCTGACCCCTAACAGGGTATCCCCAAATGGTCAAGGTCCCTGATGCTATCCGATGCTGACTCAGTTTGTATTACCTTTTTATTCTGAGGAAGTCTGTGTGTACACCACAGACGCAAAATGTCATTTATAGGCATTAGAATAGCTTGTTAGAAATTATTTATCCAAAATTTACCACCTTCTCACAGGAAAAATTAACATGATTTGCTCCCCTAACTTCTCTAGTATTAACTTAACAATTTTTCTGACTTTGATGGTAAGATTTTTCATCAAACTAAAGGAATTAATAGCTATGGGGCTAAACTAGCTCCTGCCTTTGCAAATTTAGTATTATTAACCTTGTGGGAATGTAACTTTCTAGTATGTTATTTACCTGGTTTTAATAATATTCTTCTGTACCCAACGCTACATTGATGACCTCTTTTTTTGTATGGAAGGGATGTGAAGGTCTGATTTGTTTACATTTATTAATTCCTTATCCGATAGTATTCCATTTCCTAAAGTTTAAGATTTCAGCTTTTGGGAAGCAAGTTAACTTTTTAGAAGTGCTTATTTCTATTGATACAAATTCTTTAACTTGAAACTCTACTATATTTAGGAAAAAGACATTTAGAAATAATTATTTACATTTCACTTGAGTATGCAACTCCTCTATTTATATGAAAGTTAATATGTACCAGAGGTCAGTACATCAGATTGTCTAGGATTATTTCTGATGATAATGTTTTTCTACATGAATGTGATGTTTTAGTTCCTTTCTATTATAGCGCAGAGGTTGCCCCCTACTGATTTACTGAATTCTATTGTTCAAAGATGCAGTCTTTTAAGGCACACTAATTCTTTTCCTCCTAGTCTTTTTAAAAAGGCTTCACACTCAAAGAAAAATACAACCAATACTATGAATGAAATACAGACTACTCCCTTAGCCAATGATGTAGTAACACTATAAATGATATAACCAATACTATATTTAAATCACAGACTACCCTTTGTCCTTGCACCTATCAGACGTGCTTCAAATACATAATCTAGACACTCTCTTTCTGCCATAAATTTACAGATTCACCAGTTTCCCAGTTCTATTTGAAGGAGACTTCTATATTATTAAGAAAGTGTTTTATAATAATCTGGGTATTCTTACCCAGCCAGGAGGTTGACAACAAATTAGGCTAGGTCCTTACACATAAAAATTAAAATTTTTACGTTCTCTATTGTAAATAGAGACACTAATTTGCTGTTACACCCCTGTCATTCACAGCACAAAGGATGTTTACTTGTGGAATGCGTTGCCTGTAAGAATATTCTTACAAAAGCCTCATATACTTTTTAAACATAATAATTTTAAAATACAGTATACTACATATTTGACTGCAATTCAGACAATGTTGTTTATGCAGCTATTCGCATATTGTGTTCAGTATTTTATATTGGTAAAACAATATGTGCAAGCTGTTCAAGAATCAAGGAGCATTGTGCTAGTGCTGTTTATTTAGTAATGCCCTAGCTACATCACTGGGTCATATATGTCCTTTGTTCGCCAGGATTCAAAATTAATTGTGCTTGATTGTTCATATATTTTTGGGGATAGAAATACTTTATTGGAGGTTAAAGAATTAAGATGGCAACTAAGGTTAAATGCTAATGCCTACCTGGTCTAATGAAAGTTTAAACATTAAATGTTTTTGAAATGGCACAATTAACTACACATTAACTAGTGGTAGGCTTTATTTACTTGAACAGGGTTCTAAATACATTATGTACATAATTCAGTTAGTGAATGTCTTGTTTCAACAGGGTTCTTATTACATTGTTCATGAGTTATATTTCCTAATTGGTCTACAGTATGACTTGTCATTTCACCATTACTTTGGTTATATATACAGGATTGTATTGTAATTGTATATTATTCTGAAGAAGTCCAACATATTAAATTGGATAAAAGTGCAATTACTGGGCTCTCAGTGTGCTTTTTTCTATTGCTATTGGATAATTTAATTTTTACTTAAGTTTTTGGATATATATATATATATATATATATATATATATATATATATATGTGTGTGTGTGTGTGTGTGTGTGAGATTTCATTTTTTTTTAATGGTATAACAGGTTTGGCATATTGTGTGAATTTTTGGATGTGTATATGAAGAACAGTTGATTTTAAGTCTGTACATCCTTTGGAAATTCATGCTAATACGAAACCTGTTATTCTATCAACTTTCTGTTTGTATGTGCTATATTTAAACTGTGTCCCTATTTGTCCCCCCAACGTTTGTGTATTTGGCCAGTATTTGTGCTCTCTAGGGTTGAGAGGTATCATATCTCCTTTTGAAGTGCCGAACAGCAATTCTGGATTGAAGGGGGCAAGTGTATTGTGAGAGCTCTGGTCTCAGACACACCCCCCTGCACTCCTACACACAGATAATGTCTGTGTAAGACTACAGCAGCACACCTTCATTAATATTCACGGTGTGCTGCTGCTCTACATGGACACAATTCATTCTGTGCAAGAAAACTTATTCTTGCACAGAAGTTTCGTGAGTCCAGGGGTATGTCTATGGTCTTTATATAGCTGTCCTTCTCCATCAGTGTGTAAACCAAATTTATTGCAGGATAATTGCTAAATCCTTCTATATGGTTATCCCACGCCACTGTTTGTAAAACAGACATGAGAGTGATGTTTCACAATCTACTCACACATGTTGGTACTACAATTGGCAGAGATAATCTTTCATTGATTAAAATGTTACTACAAATCCACAGTGTTAAAGATCCACAGTAATAGCAGGATATAGTTTACCCACAATACTGAGTATAGCATTTGCAGGCCTAAAGAGTAACCCTAGCACCTACATGGATAACAGCATTATTCAGAACTTCCAAAGAATCAAAAACTTGTCATGCTTCACAGTGTAAATGTGTTTATTTAAGAACCGGTGAATATCATAAATATTATTAGTTTCCAGTACATTGAATGTAATGTCACCCACACTGAAGTCAGTGTTGCAAAACTGATTGTTCATAGTTCTGTTGGAAAACATTTGGAAGACATAGTGCAAAAGTGTTACATACATTGTTTTTTTTTCATGAAATACCACAGAAAGTTATATGTGAATATTCAAATGTCTTGCATATCACTATCTGACTGTGCCAAACACCCTTCAATTTTGAATAGTAAACCATAACAACAAAACAACCCTATACAAAATGTCTCATCTGTTAACAGGCCCCTTTTTAAGTCTTTTTTCACCACTGCTTTCCAGAGATCTGTGATGTCCCCAAGACACAGTACAGTTACCTGCTACTGCTGCTGACCTCATCAATGCAGCATACGTTAATACTGGGGACACTGCAGCTGATTCCTGTATATGCATAATGAAAATTGAATCACTGTTTGTATACAATAAGTCTTCCACATTTTCTCTTCAATAGATAATCCATGTATAGATGAAACTACCTGTATCAGAACAGTACACAACTGCTACCCAAGTAAAGCTCCTACCCACCTTTGGCTTGTTTTTCCTGCAACTGAAAAAGAACTCAGTAGGCAGACTACTTATTTTGACTTCCTGAAGTAGTGTCTGTGGAATATTATCAGTATCTTCCAGTGCAGCTGAGAGAGCTTTCAATTACACTGTATGATCAGAGCATCCATTCACCTCATTGTCTTACATGCTATCATTGTCCTCCCATCGTACATAGCAGCACAATTGAAATTATTCATGTAGCCATGGTAAGGATGTTACTCAAGTACACAGGCCAGATTTCCACACTCCTATCATACATAGCAGCACAACTGAAATTATTCATGGCTATGGTAAGGGATGTTACCTGGTACACAGGCCAGATTTCCACAGTCCCATCGTACATAGCAGCACAACTTGAAATTATTCATGGCTATGGTAAGGGATGTTACCTGGTACACAGGCCAGATTTCCACACCACACTCCCATCGCAGGCATAGCAGCACAATTGAAATTATTCATGGCTATGGTAAGGATGTTACCTGGTACACAGGCCAGATTTCCAATACCTACTCCCCCATCATACAGAAAAGCAGCACAATTGAAATTATTCATGGCTGTGGTAAGGGATGTTACCCAGTGCAGGCTGATTTCCGCCATTCCCTACCGTACAGCAGCACAATGGAAAATTATTCATGGCTATGGTAAGGATGTTACCTGGTATACACTTAATCGTATACAGCAGCACAACTGAAATTAACGCTATGGTGTAAGGATAAGTACCTGCATACAGGCCAGATTTCCACACTGACCTGGCATGACTACCCCAGTGGAAAAAGTTAATCAAGAATGTATGTAATACTGAGATTATAGTGTATAGTAAATCAGCACAGCAAAACTGTATTGCCTGTGCTTATGTTGTCATAGTGGCATGTCATCTTATGAGATTTTCAATGAGGGAACTAGAATGATGTTCTGTTTTGCATGCACTTTTTTCTGTTTCAGGTTTGAGAAATGGAAAACTTTAAGGTATGGATGAGTAAAAATACTTGATCATTGAATACCATGGGAAATAAGTAGTATATATTAGCTGTTCAGTTTCAGTAGGGTCCGGATAACATATATGTAGATATGGGAGAGTGTCATACATGACATTTCTAGCAGAATAACTTACATTACCAGTGATATCTGGTAGGTCTACTGTAATGGTCTGAGAAGACAATCGCAATTATGACAAGAACACCAAATAATGCTAAGTGTATTTACTGTGGAGTTTAGCATATTTCATTGGTTTTATTTCTATTTTTTTTCATTTAAATATGTTCAGCTCAATGCCCAAGGATATGAGAAATATCATAAATACAATGAGGAGATACCAGCATTTTTGAAGAATCACCCACAATACTTGTTTTTTCATGTAATGAAGAGGTACTTTAATACTCTGGACAATACGCATATATAACGTCTGTAAATGATTGAAGTGGAATGTTCAAAATAAAAAGTGAGTCTCATAATGAAAAACATATACAGTTGATTTGGGCAGTATGTCACCATCATGCAGTTCTGAAGATTGGAGAATATTCCTCTTGCCATGCAAGCACATGTGTTGCATTTTTCGCTGCATTGATGGATGGAGATCGAATAGCCTTCATAACTCATATTCCGAAAACCCATTGTTTATATTAGATAAAGACTGTCATGCAATGATCAGTGGGAGACATCCAAAGGCAGTTGCAAAACGGGAGCACGTACAGGTACTGAAAACAGATTAATCATTACTTGACCTGCCGCCATGTAGGAGAAGTAGGAGAAGTAGGAGAGCCATGTTAATCGGGCAGTGTACACAGTACCTAAAGAAAATAACAGATTGTTTATTTGGTGACAAATGAAAGTCTGCAAAACCTTTCTGATATGCTAAAACAAATATCAGAATATGCATACACAGAAATACCAGCTGATCATGGTTTACCACTGATTGAGTCACCTGGTAAGCAGCAGTCACATGGATAAATACATCCCCTTCCACAACGAAAATATGGAAAGAAAAAACATCTGAGCACAGAGGTTTGGGAAAAAAACAGACCTGCAGAAGGTTGATGTCTGTGAAAGTACTGAAATGACATCTGAGAATACCAAAGAACATAAATACACAATCGAAGACGATGTTGATATCTTGTCAGTTAGTGATGTTATCGCAATGACACTACCAGAGGAACTGTTATACGGAGTCACAGAGGATGCAGAGAAATGTTCATTGCTTCCAGGTAACAGGCTGACAGCTCAGGAAGAATAGTCAGAAACAGTGGAAGATGAAGATGACACCTAGAATAATTCATGGAATCAAACTGACATACAGAGACAAAAATGACATTTCCACTTGTGAATGGCTTAATGATAGCATCATTAATGCATGGCAGTATTTACTTGCAGAAAATCATCCATGTTATGGTGGTTTCATAGACACTGTGCTTCTTGCTCATAAGTCTGTGAGTGAAATTGACTCTGAAAAGATTATCCAGATTCATCATCTTGGGGCACACAGGGTTGTGTCAAGCAGGTGTGGTGCATATATAACAGTCTATGACTCTTTACAATTCTCTGGCATCTCAGACACACTGAAGGAGCAGCTCATTAGAATGTATGCCCCATTATTTGCGGACGCAGATCAAGTGCTTGACATTAATTTTTTGTGTTGTCTCAAAAACATATAGGATCCAGTGATTGTGGTCTTTTTGCTGTGGCCAATGCTGCTGCTCCTATTGAACATACACTTCATCCAAAAGGGAAATGAGACAATATTTAATTCAATGCATTGATGAGAGAGAGGGAGGTGAAGATGTTCCACACAAACTAGTGAAAAAAGTGTAAGAAAGTACAGTTGACACTGCATTGGTTCTGCAACATATATAAAGTGGATGATTGAATGCCATGTCTGTAAAACATGGCTACATTTCACATGTGCTGGTGTTACAAAGGATGACTGATGTATGAAAACCTCAAAAATGTTCTTTTGCAATAGATACAGCAAAAACAGCAGTGGAGTAGTGTGATGCACTAAAAACAGGTGTATTTTCATTTGTGGCACTGTCCTAATTTGACATTACATTTCATGGCTTTGAACACTGTGGTTCTGTTGACCAGCCATACTGTCAGTATTATAGGGCAAAGACCCAGTAGTATTAATTGAGTGCTTACTTCTTGTTTTGATGGTAGTGGTCCACTGTCATATTGTATTTACCTCATTTTGGCATATATTGCACTTTGCTATTTAAAATATCAGTATTTTGTATATTTGACTGATATAGTACAATGACACTAGCAGTTCAATCAAGCTGAAAACTGAAGCAGTGTAGAGAATTTCCCTAAACAAGCAGTGATGACTGGTGTCAAGGGAAAACCTAAGAATAGACCATAGCAACTGTATACTTTCACTGGAGTAATGTACAAGATAGGGAAGTGAAGTAGTACTAGAATGTTTCTGTTTTGTGAGTAGCCTAAAGAAGACAAGCCAAAAATATAATGTAGATGTAAGAGTGACATGCACATGGAATTGGACTGCATTGTGCAGTAGTGTTCTTACAAATGAAGGCAGATAAGTAACTCATGTCATAATGAAACATCCAGTAGGAGTATGAATGTAGTCAGAATCATTGCAGATATATGCATAGTCATCAATGATGTGACACAAAAAATTGCACACTGTGTCATTGTGGCACAACATATATTTCAGTGATTTCTGCATTGCATCATTATGTGCAGTTCCATTGTAAATAGTTTGTTTTAGAAGCGTGCTTTCAGTTGGTACTGGTATTACACTAAATGTTTTACACTTCTAGGGTTTGATGAGTAGGGTCTACTTCAGAAGACTGACAGCTTAAAACACAGAAACTCAAATGATCAAAAACTCAACATATAGAATGTAAAACAAAGAGTGAGAAGGTCACACAGAAAAAACAATCAGTAAAAACTAAATGAAAACTCCAGCCAAGCTAGAACTTCCACTCAAACCTCTTGAATCAGAGGCACATGGGATATATGCAAATGACCCTTATGAACATCAGGTGTTTCATTTATGTGGCAATTCTGAATACCCATGACTTATTTCAAGTCACTTCAGTGGACAATTTCAAGTCAATAAAGCCAAACCCCACTAGCGGTGGATATGCATATTTCAGCCTTGTTATGACCTCATCAGCACAGCACAAGCAGAGTGTTTGACTAAGCATAAGAAACACAGGGCTGTTATACCCAGCTGATGTCCATTACCATTAGGGTGACTACAAAATATCCCGACTAACAAACTAAAACAAAGAGTGAGAAGGTCACACAGAAAAAAACAATCAGTAAAAACTAAATGAAAACTGCAGCCAAGCTAGAACTTCCACTGAGTGAACTCTTAGACCTTTGAATCAAAGGCACATGGGTTATATGCAGATATCCCATGTGCCTCTGATTCAAGAGGTTTGAGAGGTCATTCAGTAGAAATTCTAGCTTGGCTAAAATATAGAATGTGGAATTTTTCCCTTCAATGGTATTGTGCATTCTGGGAGTTGGTATATATAATTAACGGGGTGTGAGGGGCTGTGCCCTCCAGATCTCACATGGGGAGTGTAGGTGGCTTGCCCCCCTGCATGAAAAATTTGTTCTGTATTTTGAGTTTTCGATCATTTGAGCTTCAGTCTTTTGAGCTGTTGGTCTTCTGAAGTAGACCCAATGAGTAGGTAGTGCTGTCCTTTTTATACAGCTACATAGATGTGGAACTTTAACAAGCTTTGCTCACTCAATTTTATTACATAATTTTACAGCTTTGAATTGAGCAACTATTAACAGAATGCTGTGAATTCAGATTATCACTTTGATGTTACTACGGGTATTATTACTGATGCTTTTTAAAATACTTGTTACCTACCTCAGTATTACTGTCCAGATGAGTGTTCTAAAGTGTGCACTACTACAGTTATGCACTGGTTTATGGTTTATTTTTTACTGCAAATATTGTGGGTACACGATACCATAAACTTCATGTTACATATGTGTTTGTGTCAGTACTGTACTTGCATTTGATCAGTGTTATGAGTATAAAAGGACATGTTGCACTGTTTCATGTAACAGTAGCAAATAACTCATTGATGCTCACAGAAATATTCATGGTTGAAGCATCAGCAGTTGTATATTGTTTTAGAGAAATATGTATATCTATTTATATATTTATATGTTTTATTCTCACCAGTGTAACACATTCAGAAAAATAAATAGGCTGAAGTATAAAACTTGTACATTTCATTTGTAAACTGTGTCTCCGCATTTGTTTCAATTAAGACCTATTTCTGTTTGTGACATTTTTTAAAAGTGATATACAAACCATTCTACATTTTCAATAATTATAGCGGTATCTTGAAGTTCCAAAGGTACAGCAGTATTGCATTATAATCGGTAATAATGTTTAGGAAGTAACAGGTCAAATGTTTATCAGAATGCATTAATTTGCACAAGTTATGTGTCTTACAGCCTCATTACAGATCAGGTTAGGTAATGGTAAATCAGTGCTGCAGCAGCCATCAAGCTGACAAAGAAAGAACTCTGAAAGTAATGTTGATGTGGCCATCAGTACTCCCCCATACATGGTGATACACAATGGTGGCAGGTCTGAGTGTTATTTCCCTTTAACGTTACAGCTGCAGTATGACACTTAGAAGTTTACATAGTGTGTCCATACTGTATCCTTGACATTGTACAACAGCCACTATATATCCTAACCTGACATATTCCAAGCATTCCTACTGTACACCTTACATTTGTTAATATTCTCCCATACTTGTTAGTACAGTCAGCCTGATGCCCAGTAATGTCAGCAGGATTTTGTGTTTTTTGCCTAGCACTACACACAGTTAAGTACCTCTTACAGTTATAAAGTGGCTTTTGAACAAGTTCAAAAAAAGGGCTGGTTTATCTCCTCCATTAAAGTACACATACCAGCTATGTACTATACACACAGGATTCTTTTCTTATGTGTGCCATCATATAGATATGCAAGGATGTTATTAAAGATATTACTCAACTTCCTTTCTAAACTATTCTCAGGATTTTTCCAACACCTGTTCCTTCCTACACTACCTTAAACCACTCAATGTTATAAAGTTCCTCCTTTTACTCTTATTTATTAACCCTTATCTCACCCATTCCACCACACTTCTTTACCCACTCCTACATCTCTTTCCATGTACTACACACCAAACCTTCCTCCTCCTTCCTTTTTACTCCATACCACTCTCCACCCCCTTCCCACATACCTCCACATTCCATCTCTTCCACTGATTTTTACATTTTTCTTTAACCTAATGGATCCTACACAGAAATTCACTTACTCATACTCTACTCTTAACTGCAACTCTTGTAGCTCTCATTATACGTTGCACACTAACCTCCCTTGAACACTATCCCAACCAACAAACTCTCCCTAATTCTCTACTCACAAGTATGTACCACATACCA